>NW_010163132.1:0-371 GCF_000695765.1 Mesitornis unicolor | reverse complement strand
CCCATCGACTCTTTCCAGCCCTAAACCCCTTGACACCAAACACCCTTGTACAGCATGCAGAACCACACTCCCACGTTGCACACCCTGCCATCTCGCCTCACCACTCCACACACTACTGTGCCACACACCTCACCGTGCCTTCCCTGACTGCCGACAGCTTGCCACAGCACCCCACCACACTGCAAAACCACAGGCACCTCACGGAACCACTGTCTCCCTCACCACACACCCCACCACACAGCTTATGGAACCACTACACTCCTCACCAGACATCTCGCTCTGCACCTCACAGAACCACTACATCCCTCACCACACACCTCACGGAACCACTTTGTCCCTCACCACACACCTGACGGAGCCGCTGCACCCCT
>NW_010163131.1:0-9501 GCF_000695765.1 Mesitornis unicolor | reverse complement strand
CGGTCCCCTCAGGCCTCGGTGGCCCCCACTTGTCCTCTCCTGACTCCCTCTTGGCCGCGCTTTTCCAGTCTCCAGTGCCTTCGGGCCCAGCCGCCTTTTCTCCTCCCCTATCCCTTGGCTGCCGCCGTCTTCTCTGCCCCCGTTCCCCTCAGGCTCCGGTTGCCGGCCCCACCTGGCTCGGGTCGGTGTCTGCCCTCCCCAGTGCCCTCAGAACCCAGATGTTGTTGTGTGTCACCCCACAGTCCCTGTCTGCTGGCCCTTAGTGAGGCCTGTGGCTGAGGTGGGGGAGGCCCCTTTCCCCTCAGCGTCCCCATTCTCCTCAGCCCCCGTGAGGTGGGACCAGGTTGGCAGAGGCCTCAGGGGGACCCTTCCCCTCGGGCCTGGAAAGGCCCATGGTTCTTCCTCCCCTTTGACCTGGCCGATTGCCCTGTTTCCATCAAGCCTGGTAATGGCATGGAGTCCTCAGGCTCTGGAGAGATCTCTGTCCCCCTGTGCACGCTCCCTTCCTGTCAGGATCAGGGGAAATGACCCTGTCCTCTTCCCTTCAGGTCCCAGGAGAGACTCCTTTCCCTCAGGCCCAGTGAGGCCCGGGGCACTTCCTTGCTCTCTCCCCCTCAAACCCTGAGGAGGGCTCACTGAACTCAAGCCTTCCACCCCTACCTCTTCACCCCATTCCCCTCAGGTATGGCCAGGTTCATAACCCAGCATCCTCCCCCAATTCCCTTCAGGCTCTGGGGTGGCCTTGTACCTCCATGGCACACGGGGAAGGCTAAAGCCTGGCTTAGTGTGGATGTTGTGTTGGCAAGTCCCTACCCACAGGACAGCCTGTATTTCAGGCCTGGCTGGAAATCTGTGGGGATCCAGGTCGCAGTCCCTGGCTGGCAGGGTATGGCTTGGCTGGACCTGGGGCCAGGGGGTATCGGAGGCTCCCCCAGGCTGAGCAGGGATTTGCGCAGTGGTTTGTGACAGGAATGCACCCGGACAGCTGTAGTGCCCAGCTGTGCTGGGGAATCAGGACGCTGGCTCCTGTGGCTTTCACATTCCTCCCTGCAGTAATTGTCGCCCTGTGTGCTTTATTTTTAGTCGTGGGCATTGGCACGATCGCTTTGGGCAGAGCTGGCGAGGTGTGGAGTCATTAGTAAGCGGGCAAGCCAGACGTCTGATACACGCTTTCCTACAGAGCGCCCTGCGAGTCACAGCTTTGTTCCCAGTTTGGTGGCACGGGATCTGGGGAGCCGTGGCTGAGCGTGTAAGCGAGTGCAGTGCTGGAGCTTGACGTGAGTGCTGACGTTGTGGAGTCGTGTCAGAGCCCCAGGGTCGGCAGATGGGGCAGCGTTTGAACCAAGTGGTCCTCCCCTTGTCGGCAGCACGAGCGTACCTGGTGCGGTTTGCTGCGGTGGGGACATCCCATGGCTGCTCGGCTTCACTGCACGCTGCCTTCTCGAAGGGGCTGGCAGTGGCTTTGTGCTAAAAACGCTGCTGTTTTGCGCGTGTCAGCTGAGAAGAGGTGGCTGCCGGCTCTCCCTGTGCTGAGCGCGGGGAAACAACGCTTTTCTTTGATCGCAGGTGGGGAGGATCCATCTCCTCACAGTTGGTGTTTGCACTTCCCCGCGTAACTCGCTTCTTGCTTTGAAAATTGAGCTGGAGATGTCAAGGGGAAAAAGCTTTGGAAAATCCCCCAGCTTTAAAGGTGTTTGGAACAGACGCGGCCCCCTGCTTGGCTTCTGCGCAGCGAGACGCAGCCCTGTAACGCGAAAGGAGGTTGGCATAAAAGCGTTGGATCTCGGAAAAAAGGCTTTTTTCAAAACGAATGAGACATTGTCTGGCTTCTGAGCAGGCTTTTGCATAAGCTGGGTACGAGGCAAGGAGCGCGAGTAGCGTGTTAGAGAGGTGTGGGTCAGGTCTGGCAAATAAGCAGGCGGTGAAGCTCAAGGGCAATGCTTTCTTCCTCTGTCCTGAATTATCTCCAGTAAATAGATGCTTTTTACTGTTCTCTCACCAACCACCAGTTTGTTGGTAGCTGTTGACTGGGAAATGTAGGCGGCTGGGGATGTGGGTGGTTCTGCCAGTGGCGTTCTCCGTGGGAGAGAGCTGTGAGTCTGCTCCCTTCTGTGTGGAGAGGGGGGCGTGCTTCCCATCAGAGACCCCTGCTGCAGTGTGATGGAGCTGGGAGCAGGGCGTTGGCAGGGATGGCATGTGGAGGCTGCCAGAAGTGAGCAAGGCACCTGTAAATGATCTTTCTGAGTGGTTCCCAGCCATGGGGCAGGGCTGCCAGTGTGAATGCTGCGCAGTAAACTGGACAGTTGGTACCAGTTGAAGCTGAAATTGGCCTTGGAGGGGTGAGAAACTGCTTTGGATCGATTTGATGCCTTCACACATAAGCTTATGCTTGGCCTTTGCACTCTTTTCTAGCATGTGGATATGGAAAACTCCTATCTCTGTGGATACTTGAAGATTAAAGGCCTTACAGAGGTGAGTGTTAGCTGCAAAACAACAAGAAAAGGGGCTGTGTAAAGGCTTTTCGCTTCCCTGGTGGGGTGGGAGAAGCTGCCACCAGAAGTAGGAAGTGGTGGAATTGAACATACAGTAAATTTGACCACTAAGTAGTTTAATAGCTTCAGTCTGTTGTTCTTGGCATGGCGAGCAAATACAACGAGCCGTGGTGGGAGTCCTGAACAAGGGAAGCTTATGTGGCATCCTGTAAAGTCTGAGCAGAGACGGATCTGACCCTGCAATCAGCTTTGGGCACTCTACCAGTGGTGATGTGTTGCTGAAAGAAAACAAACCAGGACCCAAACAGTCACATCTTCACATTTGTCCTTCCCTACCCGTTCTTTAAGATCTGCTCCTGGTGTTGTACAGTCCATGAGAAGTGTCCCCAGGGGTGATGCCTCTTTTGGCTGCCATGCGCTGAAACATCTGTCATTACATGGGAGCACTTGGAGGAGCTTGCTCACCCCAGCTGAGCCTGCTGTTCCCTGCCTGTGTTCTCCTGATTTGGTGCCAATGAAGAGGAGCACCTTCTCCCCTAGCGGGTTGGCTTATTGCAGCCCTTGGGTCCTGTACCAGTCACTCAGCACCTGCTGGGTATCTGCTGGGGAGCAGTGCTGGGTGTAAACAGTCCCTTGTGATCGTCCCGCTGGGAGCTTCCCCACTGTCCAGCTCTGACACAGCTCCTTCTGGGTTCATGAAGTGATCAGAGAGGCAGAGAGAGGCTGGGATAAGAGCGTGGAGGCTGTGCATGCATACGAGTCGGAATCTAAGGGGTTTGGGGCAGGATGAGTCAGTGCGGTGCTTGGTGGCAGCACTGGCCTGGGGTTGCCCAAAGCTCTTGCTGCAAGGTGCTGCTCTTTGCTGAGCCCATGCACCTCTTTCTGTGTTTGACTTTGTGCCTAGGTGGCAAATCTTCTGACCTCTCGTTTGTCTCTCTTCTCTCCTAGGAGTACCCAACCCTCACCACTTTCTTTGAAGGGGAAATAATCAGTAAAAAGCACCCTTTCTTAACACGCAAGTGGGATGCTGACGAAGATGTGGATCGTAAACACTGGGTAAATAAGTCTGGGGTGCAGATGTGGGTCTGATGCAGTCCTGGCTGAGCAGCTGGTTTGGAGGTGAGGTGCATGCAAGAGTTGTCAGAAGGGTCTGGAAACCTCTCCTTTTGGGGGCTCTTTTCCCACACTGAGATCTTTGCAACTAGAGGTCCCTTCAGCAGGCTGGTAGCTGTGATCCAAAATAGGAGAGAGGGTGTCATGCTTTCCACTTGCTACCCCTGGGGTTGGAAGGGGCAGGAGCAATCCCCATCTCTTGAGCCTCAAACGCGCTCCTTTTATTGAAGGCTTATCAGCAAGTGGAGCAGAGAAGGGCAGAGGTGCCCCTCTGGCATGGGCAGGGCTGTTGGTACCCTTGTTTGAGCTGTGCCACCCCAGCCCTGTGCTCGGGACAGGGTGTGTCTGCCGCAGCGCTCTGGATCAGGGCCACTGCCGCTGATTGCCTCCCCGCCTCGACCTTTGCTGTTGTTTGCCAGACTTGGATGTTTACTGTGTTTCTGTCAAAATAGCTTCCTCTGGAAGCACAGGAGCTTCTCCAGCCGGGCTGGATGTGGCTGTGGGTGTCTGGCAGTTCCCTGGTCCCCTGTACTGGTCCTGGGGTGTGCGTTTTGTGCTGCTCCAGGGAGAGAGCAGCCCCTTTGCTGAGGAGGTCCTGTTCTGTAGCAGTTCCTCCCTCTTAAGTAGCAACTGGCACTGCTGAGCTCTGCTCCTGGAATAAGCATCCTGCTCTTTTTTTTTCCTGTTTCAGGGGAAGTTCCAGGCTTTTTACCAGTATGCAAAAACTTTTAACTCCGATGACTTTGATTATGAGGATCTGAAAAACGGGGACTATGTCTTCATGAGATGGAAGGTAAACTCTGCTTGTCTTCTTCTCTGATGAGCTGCTTACAAGTCACTGACAGAGGCTTGTGGTGTCTGAAAGCTTTTTCAGCTGCAATGGTTTAATGAAAGATCTGACCCTGCCAGCCTCGTAACCCACCGTACGTGCAAATTCCAGTGTGACTCCTGTCTAGCCAGCTAATTGCGTCCTTCAGGGCTGCAGTCATGGCTAAAAACACAACAGGAAAATCTTGCTTGGTGGTGTTCCAGAGCACGAGAGGATCGTGTCTCCAGTCCCTGTGAGGGGCCTGTGTTTTTGATGCAGACTGGCTGGTCTGCACCTTTCTTCAGCTGGATTGATTCCTCCTCCTTTACATGAGCCTTGTGCAGCTGCAAGGGGAGGCAGTTATAGGATCATAGAATGATTTCTGTCAAAAGAGACCTCTGAAGACCATCTACTACAACCTCCCACCATGGACAGGGACATCTGTCACTAGATCAATTTGCTCAGAGCCCCATCCAACCTGACCCTGAATGTTTCTGGGGATGGGGCATCTCCCACCTCTCTGGACAGCCTGTGCCAGTGTCTCACCACCCTGATAGTGAAGAATTTCTTCCTGATACCTAATATAAATCTACCCTAACAGTTTAAAACCATTGTCCCTTGTCCTGTCACTACAGGCCCTGGTAAAAAAGTTTCTCTCCACCTTTCTCATAAGCCCCCGTAAGTACTGAAAGGCTGAAATCAGGTCTCCTTGGAGCCTTCTCTTCATCATCAGTTACTTCAATTCCTGATTTTGCAATTGGCTTCTGGTTTGCAGGGGATGGGTGTTGAGCTGAAAGTGATCTTGTGCACTCTTAAAACTGGTTCTGTTCTCAGTTGTCTGCTTCCCTGTGAGATTCCTGCAGTGGCAGGCCGTGAAAGGCACTGGTCTCTGTGGTCTGGGCCGGTTTTTTTTATGCCTTTGTGTTAATATGCTCAGTTTGGGAGGGCAGATTGGGGTGGGTAGGTTGAATTTGACCAGCATTTTAAAATAGGGTCTGTGTTTTGTGTGCAGGAACAGTTCCTTGTCCCAGATCACACTATCAAAGATATCAGCGGTGCTTCCTTTGCTGGTTTCTATTACATCTGCTTCCAGAAGTCAGCAGCATCTATAGAGGGCTATTACTACCATAGGAGTTCAGAATGGTAAGGAAGCCGCCTCCTCCCTGCTGCGGGCTGAAGGGCGACTCCTCAAACCAAGCAGTGACTCCTCTTCTGCTCGTCCGCAGCCTTGGGAGTGTCTGTGGGTTGTGCTCCCTCTGTTTGCGCTTTGCTCAGTGATTCAGGCTTCTCCATGCCTCGGCCCTTCAAAGGATGTCACAGGGGCCTTTGAGAAGGACTTAGGTGCTTTCTCACGTAGAACAGCTTGGCTGCTGCTCCCTTCACACAGAAACACTTAGGCCAGTGCTTTGTAGTCCAAGGTCCCTGGGGTGTTGCTGTAAAACACAGGGAACAGAGTTAATTGCTTTGTTTCTCATTAAAGCCACGTGACAAGTAGCTGCAGAGAGCTCTTTTCCCTCTGACAGCCTTGGATGCTTGTCACACTCAGCAAGTGAATCTGCAGGGTGGCTGGAAGCTCTCAGGGGGGAGGGAAGGTACCTGGGAGGCTTTCAGACAAATCCCCTCCTGCTAAGCTTTGAAAGGCCTGAGCGTAATTTGCAGTTGTAGCAAACACCATTTGAACATGAAAGTTGATGAACTTCAAAAGGTGTCTAAAAAACCACAGACAGCCCACCTCAATGCAGCCTGGCTGCGGGTAGCTCAGAGGCACGGGAATGGAAATGAGGAGTGATGCTGAGTCCTCACGGGGGTTTTGGCACCAGGGGTAAGTGGGTGTCAGGTGCTGAACACCTCTGAGAGCCAAAGGGGGAAGAGAAGAGGCAGCACCAGGGTGTCTGCTCCTGCCAAACAGGAGCCGTCAGCGCCAGGGGAGTTCTGCTGCTCTGTGCAATCCTCTCATCTGTCTTTTCCCTCTCCTCCAGGTATCAGTCATTGAATTTAACTCACGTTCCTGAGCACAGCGCTCCTATCTACGAATTCCGATGACAGCTGTCCAGAACTGATACCGCACAGAAGCAAACCGGGCAGGAGAGCATGGCCTGCCAGGAGAACTGTGTCCCTGTCGGCGCACGGGAATGCACACTTCTCTCCTGCCCCTCGGACTCGTGAGAGAGAGCCTGAATGTTCACCCACCCAGCCCAAGGAGTGTGGCTGCTGGAGCTTGATTCTCCCTCCTGTCGAGTGGCGATTTGATCTTTAAATCTGGTTTTAAGCTACCTTTAAATGCACTTTCTTATTGCACAGCTAGTTTCTCTGTCACTGAAATTCCTCCCGGCTCTCTTCTGGAAGCTGTTGCTCAGTAGCTGGAGTCAGTGGTCTGTCCTCTGAGTAATAAGAAAATATAAGCTCAGGGCTTCTATTTTCCTTGTTACAGCCTGATAAGGGTTGAAATCGCCAGGACTCAGGTTTGTTGCCCAAATTGCCACCCCTGTTCCCAGAGCCGGGTCCTGTGTGTGAGGCTCTGCTTGGCAGGGAGCTGCTCAGCTGCAGAGGCTGGCGGGGGAGCGTTGGCCAGGACAGGTGAGGCTCGAAGGAGTCTTTGCTTCGCGCTGGCTAATGAGGTTAGCTGGAACCGCAGATTTGTTTGGGAACTCCAGCCCTTTGGAGCTGGGAACTGTTCCCGTGTCTGGATACGCCACTGGGAATTAATTTGATGTACGGACTTCCAGGCTCTCAGTAAAGTGGATCTGAACTCTGCTTATAGGTGTATATTTGCTCTTTACTTAAGTTAAGGGTAAAAAAACAAAAAAAAAAAGACAAAAAAAGACAAAAAAAAGAAAAACTTTTATTAAAAAAAAAAAGTATTTTTATGGCTCCTTTTCCCAAGGACCCTGTGGCAAATGCACAAGTACTCGATTACCTTTTACCGTTTTCACATTGAAAACCGGCAACGTCTCCGTTAGGTTTTTATTTCCGTGTGTGTAACCCAGCCGCTTTGGGAAAGTCATCGGAGCGCAAGCGGCCGGCAGCGGCGCAGAGCTGCTCTGTTCAGCATTTGGACTCGCTCTTCATGCTTCACCAATGCCGCTGCTTGAGCCCTTTTTACAAGGCAAAAAGAAAAGGGGGGAAAAAGAAACCAACCACCCCGACAAAAAACTCCAGTAGCTCTCCTCTGACTTTGAAATGTTCCAAGTGACATAACTCGAGGCTTGCGTGCCAAAGCGTGTGTGTGTGTGTGTATGCGCGTGTGGGTTTATTTTGTTACCTAAAGACATTTAAAAAACAAAACCCGTCGGCCTCAGTCGTGTATTTCATGTGACGGTCCCACCTGCGAGGCTTTTGTGAGAGTTCAGTTGGTGTTTTTCTGGCTGTTTCAACAAAAAAAAGGACCCCCCCCACGTCACCCTTTCGGCAGAGCTTATGTCACGCGCTAAGCCGGGTGGGTGTTGAGAGCAGGTTTGTTGCCTGGGAGAGGAAAGCGAAGCCTCCGCGTGCCTAGCGACAGGACGGCTCGGGTTTGTCTTCTTCATGACAAAGATTTCTTCCTTTTCGGCGGCCTGTCCGCTTTCTTGCGGCAGCCGAGTTGTTAATTTAAGCCTTAACGTGAAAGCGTTCGGGTCTGGCTGAGCCCGTTTCCTCTCGTCCGAGTCTGAGTCGGGATCTTGCGTGATGGGAGAAGCGGCCGGGCTGGTCTCCGGAGATGATGCGGAAATCGCCCGCCTCGTGCGGGCTGTTTTGCCGCGGACGAATCCTTTTCACAAATGGAGAGAGATCCCCTTGTGGGAGAAAGGGGGAGACCTGGGGAGAGCCCCCGGTGATGGAGGAAGCGTGTGCAGTTGCGGGTAGATCTGTAGAGCAGCACAAGTGTGAGCGGGAGAGCGATTTGAGGCGTGAAGGGAAAAGCGGCTGCGAGCAGAGCAGTTGGGAAGTGGATTCCCATTTTATTCTGCTCTTCCTGGAGAAACTCAGCCCCTTTGGTGGTGAGGAGAGGGGTCTCCTCGCAGGCGGTGCTGGGACACGTCCTGCTTTTAGAGGAGAAAGCTGGTGGTGCTACTCTGCTGTGACCAAGCGTGGGGGTGAAGCCTCCTCCCGGGCGCTGTGTTGGGTGCTGGAGCCCAGCTCTGAGGCTCTCAGCAGCCTCTGGAGCTCTGTGTGCAGTATCGGTGGTGCCAGTCCCTCGTGCTCCCCAGGGCTGTCGGTGCCAGCGCGGCGCTTGGGTCTCTGACGTGGTTTAGTTGCGTTAACGCTGTGGTTGGTGGCAGGAGCTGGGTTAGGAAGGGTCCTGGGGTTGTTTAATGTGTGTAACTACCCCAAAACCTCTGAAGTTTTTCTTTGAGGCTTGATATGTTGCGAGAAGGGTGAGGAAGGAGTGTCCTGCTCTCTGCCTGAGTCCTTCCCACCGTCCTGAAGGCAATTGCAGCTGAAATCCACAACTGCCAGGGCGATGCTGCCCTGTGGGCTGTGTGGTGGATGCAGAGCAGGTTGTGGAGCCGAGAGGTTTGCAGGGGCTGTTTGTGTTCAGAGCTTCCCTTAAAGCCTTCGTTTGGGTTTTCTTTGCCTCGCCGGGTGAGCTAAGCAGAGGTGTTCACGTATGTCGCAGTGTGGTGGGGGAGAAACGGCCGGGGGAGGATCTGGGGTGCGGAGGTAAGGAATGGGGTGTTTGGTCTCAGAAGAGGTTGCAATGTCTGTTTTTACCCGTGCTGGCTGCCAAAGGGGGGTGCACTGTGGGCAGACGGAGCGGGGGCTGAGGGGGCGTTTTGTGGAGCGATCAACGTCCAAATTAAACATGAAATGTATTTAAGGGCTCTGTGTCCGTGTCTGTTTGTCAACCAAAGCTTTTCTCACTTCTGAGGGAGAGCTGTGCTTCATCCCCCACTCGAGGGTTTCTCCAGGATCCCAATAAGCTGCTGATTGCCCTAAATGCAGGATCCAGCCTTAATTAGGGGAGCAGGAGGGGGTGAGGCCTGGTGTGGGGGCTCCCTGTTGACCCCCATCTAGTTACTTAGTGCTTTCCCTATACGCAACGCCCGTTCTTCCCCCCGTAGCCCCACTCCCCGGGCAGCTCGCAGTGCCAGCCGGTTCCCCGCTTAC
>NW_010163130.1:22879-38371 GCF_000695765.1 Mesitornis unicolor | reverse complement strand
GAACTCACTTCCAACCCTCATTGTCTTTTTGTTATAAGATATGTTATATCTTATGTTGATATAGCAATTTACTACAATTTACATGTGTTCTACCTAATACATTTGAAGTGATGAAGTAAAATCAATACAGTACAGAGACCTAGTTCTGCAGGAACATAAAGGTAGCGACTTAACGTGTCTGTACAGATCTAAGGATTTCTCTAAGTCCTTTCAGTATTCCATCCTAAATGGAAATAACAGAGGTGGAACAGAACAGACTGAAGAATAAAAGCAAAGCAGCAAGTCAAAGTGGCTTTGTGGGCCAGATGCAACAAACATAGGCCTGTAGTGTGCACCTAAGATTTAGATGGTGATTCTGTATTTAAATCTGATTCGCAAACTCAGACATACTTCACTATTTATGCTTTCCATCAGAGTCTTCTGCGTTTTTCTGAAGATAATGAGAATTTTCCCAGTCTCAATGAACTGAATCGATTCCAGGATCCAGAAGACATATGTTTCTGCTAAAATATGTGAGGTGAACAGTCTGATCTCAAACCATTCATAAAACTCACCTGGAGCACTGGGGTCCCTACAGATGTGGTAGCAAAGCTGTCTTCGATTCAGAGACCTGAGGAGGAGCTCCTGCCTACACTGTCTACATTATATTCTATAGGCTAGGGCACTCATCATATTCGGGACCACCCTAACTACCACCTGAGACCACTTTAGTATTTTACTAAATAATTCTTCCTTGTGAAATGTGAGAGTGATGCTCAGAACAGGCATTAGAGACCATGAGTTTTTGCTCCTAGAGAAATGCAGTAAGTAGTAAACTACAAAAAATTCCTGATTCCTTATAGATTTTCTTCCTGACTCAGTGATTCTTTAAGTTCTCCTGCACACTTTCAATAAACGCAATGAAAAATATTCTCCTTTACTATTGTCTAGTCTCTGATTAGGATTTTATTACAGGTAGTGAAAACTTTCGGTATAAAAGACTTTAAGCAAAGAAAATCACTGACCAAAACCTTGTACTTCCTGTATAAGTGCTCTAAGTAGTAACCTATAGTATCAAAGATGGGCACCACCAGCTGTGGCTCTGGCCATATCTTAAAAAAATGAGCCCTGCCTAGGTGTTTTTTATAGCAAGAGTAGAGTGCTCTGCTCCGAATTTTGCAAGTCTGCAAAATAAAGAGATCCTTTATAAAGCCCAGAGCAGATTATCTCTGGACTCCAGGAAGGGGAGACATTCTGTATGCACCAGAGAAGGAGCTTTAAGCAAGGGTGGGACCATCTCCAGATGGTGAATTATCTTCAAGTTCTCTAAATTCACTAATAATTTCCCATAAACTTACTTACCACATTGAATTAGCTTCTTTGAGCCAATGAAGTTTTATCATCAAGGCAACCAAAAGTAGCTTTGCCAAGTATGGCAAACTTTATTTTGCTCTCTAGTGACTGAACTGCGATTGGGACGTATGTGTTTCACTCAGTTTGAAAAACCTTGTAACCTCAAAGTGGAAAAAAAAAAATCCAATTTTGTACAACTAGTGAAAAGAAAATAGAAATTTGAGGACATGTATACATCACTTAGGTTTTCTTTAGGAAAAGATCTTGAGTAGAGTTTCTAAAATTTCTCAAATTAGCGGCAGCAGTAACAGTTTGCTTCTGTTACTGATTTATTCACAGGAAATGGCTTTACAGCATAGCAACACACCACAGATAGGATAATTAGGTACTGTGTTTTGGGCACTTGCAGTAGGCTTTTCTCTAACATACCAAAAGAGGAATATTTTAAACAAAACATTTCAGAAGCCTTCTGCACTTCTTAACATCCGGAATAATAAACTGTCTTGCTACCTTTGCATAATCTGCAACTCCCCAGTATCTGCAGGAAATCCACAAGAAAAACCTCACTTACGCACATATTCACCACAGCAAAATCATGTGGTCAGCAAGGTGAAAACAACAGCCGAAGCCTGATGCAGCTGGAATACATTTGAAATATAAAAAGACAAAACCACCTACTTCTCAGCATTATTTTTTTCATATATTTGTTATATTTTATTGTAATATAAATAAAATCTACACACACAAACACACCATCACAATATAAAAATATAAAATTAACCCCAAAATTACAGGTATTTTAATGTGAATTTTTAAAATTGTTAAAATGTAAAATGTGCATAGAATCATAGAACATATTGGGTTGGAAGGGACCTTCAAAGATCATCTAATCCAACCCCATGTGTATGCACTCGAAGGACATAAACATACACTTAGTCATTCTGTGTTACTATAGGCCTTTATGGTGACAGAAATCTATGCTGGTTCTAATTTTGGAACCACCTGCAATTGAGGTTTGACTTTTTGGGTTGAAAATCTACATATATATCAATTTATATCCACAATTGCACATTTTATAAAAGAAGTCACTAGGTGACTTTCAAGAAAATGAGCAAGACCCAATTTTAATTTAATGCATATCTCATTAAGCGATATTTTTAGACAAGTTTTTTTAGTTTTACAATGAAGTGTTATGTTATAATTAGTTTGTTGAGTGCCACTGTGCAATACCTATGTCTTTACAATGTAAAATATTTATGTCAGACATTTATAGCAGACAGCTTTACAAAATGCATGTGGTTAACTTCAAAAAATGGCACATTAGTCTTTAATTCTGAGCCAAAATATATCACAAGACTAGGGCGGGGTGAGCTGCTGCTGTCCAAACGCAAGCCAAATATGAACCTCTTCTGGGGTTTGAAAAGGTTACACTAAATTTGCTTGTTTGTTTTCTTTCAGTTTTACGCACTGTGGCACTTCCTAAATTCAGGCAGAAGCACAAATATGATAGAGTGCTAAAAGAAAAGCTCTTCCTCTGCTACTGTATTTCTGGTCTGATGAGAAACAGGAAATACCAGCAGTCTCACGAGAGTGCCTGTTCTCTGAAGATCTCCAGCTAAAATGGGGATCATTTCAAAACCCATCTGAGCCTGAAAACCTTTTGAAATCAGCCTAAGTAGGACACAAAAAATCCTTGCAGAATTCAGCAGCCTCGCCACTTGAAGACTCACATAAATAAGAAGTGAAACAATACTGTTCGCCTGACATGGCTACAAGAAGCATGAACTACTGATAAACATCAAATGAAAACCTTTCCAACTCTACATACAGATCTCCACACATGAAACATGCTTTAACAAATAAAAGTAAGCCTTTTCTAGCAGAGGCTCATGTCTTTAGTTCGCAATAGCTTAAAGGGACCAGATTTTTAGAGGCTGCATGATCACCTTTTCTGATAAGCAGAAGCCTTCAAGTTTTATTATTAAGTATACAAAATCTCAACCACTCTGAGCTATTGTTTTTATATCCTTGATTAAAAGTTTTAAAAGTCAAAAAGTATTCAATTTCTATTAACAAGAGAATACGTGAGTGGCTACACTGGTGCCAAAAGTAATGCTGACAACAGCCAACAGCAGATGCTTAATACAAGAGTATAAAACAGACAAACTGTGAGCATTTATCGAGGAAGGATTTTGACAATCTCATAAAGGACCTTCTGAGACAGTAGGCATATTTGGGCCATTACATTTACTGGCCACATGAATCTATCCTATGTATATTTTAAAATTTCATTTGGAAAACTATCATATTTTTGGCCTCAAGATCTTAGGGTGAGGAATCCAACAACTTAACTATGCATTGTGTGAAAAAGTGCTTCCTTTGTTTTGGTTTTGGACTTCCTGTGTTACAAAGTGCATAATCATTCCTTACTTAACTTCTCCCTTATTATATTATGCTTTTTCCTCTCAACCCACTCTGGTCTTTTTTCACACCAAAGAGGTCTCTTCTAACCTGTTAACTCCCTCTGTTCCATGTTCCTGACAAGTATTTTTTTACTTTATATCTAAAATTTACTTTCTGGAATGAGGTAACCAGAACTGCACTTAATGTTCAAGATGTGAGCATATCCTGGACTTATTTAGTTGTGTAATGACCCTGTTTAATTTTTCTGTCTGTTCCTTTCTTAGTTCTTTTCATGGTTTTGGCTGGTAATATGTGAGCTGATGTTTTCAGAGGCCTGCTCAAAAAGTCCAAGGTGTCTTTCCTTAAAAGTAACAGCTCATTTAAAGTCCATTGCTTTGCAGACATAATTAAGGTCTTTCCCCACCTTCCCCATATCCCCCTCCCCCACTATTGACATTACAACTCAAGCATCATCTTTTCACACACTTAATAAGGATTATAAAGTCCTTTGGCAACTAGCCCTAATTTTGGCCATCTGAATAATTTTTGGTTATTGGAAAATTTCTTGATGCCCTTGTTCCACCACTTTTTTCAGTCTCTTTTTGAATAGCTGAACTACATGTTTCCCAGCACATACCCTTGTGAGACTGCAATGGCAACCTCCCACCACCAAGAAACTTTACTCATCTTTTAACCAGTAATTTATCCTTGCAAGGATACTTTTTTATTTTCTCTTGCAGAAGTATGGCCTTTTCACAAACCATTGTGAAGGACTTTGTGATAAGTTTTTGAAAATCTAAGTATGCTTGCCTCACTAGACCACCCTTGTCCACATGCTGTTGACTCTCTCCAAGAACCACAATACATGGGTGAGAGTGGCTTCCTTCTATGATAACCATGTTAACTTTTCATCTACATATTTGGCTATTAGTTCTATTAATTACTATAATTTATAAAGATTTGGCTGGTAATGGAGTCAGACTTATAGTCTGTAGGTTGCCAGAACACCCATGGACTTCTAAAGGTTGACTTACAGACATTTCTTAGTTCACTATTTTCACAGCTGTGCTCTTATAAAACTCCAGTGTGGCTCTGGTAATCTGATTATTCACATTCATCATTCTACAAAACATTTTAATTTCTTTTAAAATACAGTGACTGGCATAAAAACAAGTCAAGGAATACATCCTGCAGGTTTCCTATGTAATCCTATAGACACTTGTACTATTCTACGACAGAACTGCAACTTTCCATGGCTCCTTGATGACACCCAGCTAGGCACTGGACTTGGTATGGGCAGCTTAGTAAAACTGTTTTTCACACTGTAAGATGTGAACATGAAATCTCTCAGAAAAACAGCAAGGCTAGGTCTTAGGAAATATCTTTAAGAAAGATGAAGCTAAGCTTGAATCACTGACTAAGGAAGCTGGCATAGGCTGTGGAGAACTGCAGTGAAGTGGCAAGTATCTTTGAAAGACAAAAGCTTCTATCCTGTCCACATCCACTAAAAGTGAAAGAACTGCTAAGGACAGAAAGCACTATCACATTAACACAGTTTTAAAGGCAGCTCTTGAAAATTCTTAAGAGTTTTGTCATTTTGGCTGATGTTCAAACAGTTGATACAAATTTTTTCAGCCATATAGAAGTTTTGGAGGCAGACCATAGAACATAGGAACAGACATACCAGATCAGAGAAGGTGGTCAGACAGGAGCTTTGATTACTATCCTATCTGCAGTGGTGCTCAGTAGATCTGCTACAGATTCAGAGTTAAAAACCATAGAAAACTGTAAAACTTACATATCTTCTTAACTTTCCAAATCTCATCTATGTTTGTTTTTTTTTTTTATATTCTTACTTTATACTGTCTTGAAACTCTTCTGAATTCTGGAAATCCATTCCACATATTAAATTTTAATTATGGGATTATTTTAAATCTATTTTAAATGTACTATCTTAAAAGTACATGTACTTCTATATTTAAATTTACTGAGTGGTGAGACACTGGCACAGGTTGCCTAGGGAAGTTGTGGGTACCTCCTCCCTGGAAGTGTTCAAGGCCAGACTGCACAGGGCTTTGAGCAACTTAATCTGGTGGGAGGTGTCTATGCCCATGGCAGGGGGTTGGACCAGATGATCTTTAAGGTCCCTTCCAACCCAAACCATTCTGTGATTCTGTGAAAATGCCATTAGCATATTATGGGCTTTGTATCATGAGAGCAGATATAGAAATACATAACTGTCTTAGTTACCACTTTTATCTAAAATATCTTTAATGAATTTGCAAGCTAAATTTCAATCAATTATTATTTATTTAATATAATTTTAATTTCACTTCACTCATATTTTTTTAGCTCTGGTCAGGACAAGACATGTCAATACAGCAGAAATTATGTTCTACAGCAAGTTGTATTCCCCAGAAATACTAATGTGTATAGATTAGTACAGATTACAAGAATGCCTCTAAACACTTCTACCTCAAGGTTTTAGGGTCCACAGTTTCTGTTACTTTTGACTAGATTTAGAAAAGCATGGGATCTGGATGATGATTTTCAAATTAAATTTCTGAAATGTTTACCTTTCTGTTTCCATGTAGCACCTCTGTCTCTGCTCTCCCACAGGTCCATTTCCTTAATTTTTCTCTTGTTCATGTTCACATTTGACATGGTTTTTACTCCACAAGCATGCATTCAGATTTTTACAATGCACATTTTACCTGTCACTTTATAAAAGTCTTAGACAAAAATACAACTGTAACAACCTTTTTATGACACTCTTACAGGCTGTCATTTTAACAGCATCATCTGTCATCTTAATAATGTCCCTGGTGCAAGACCGCAGCAGCACACACTGCGGCCTGTAACAATTCCTGTCAGACAGTCCTGATAAGGTCCATTCAGCTGGACCCTATTCCAACTGTATTTAGACACAGTCACACCAGGCCTGCATAATATCAATTTTCCCCTGTCGCCAGTAGGCTGTGGAACTGCAGGCAGGGTTCCCCTGCCTGCTATAGCACATTTCCTGCACATAGTTTTTCTGTAAGTCCTCCAGGCCATTTTCCTAGACCTTCCAGACAAGGCCTCACTGTATCCCCATCCTGTGGGGACTCTGGTGTTACAATTCATCCTTCAAGAACATGTGAGGTTGAGGCATTATCTGCATGCATCTCCCTGTTGCAGATGATTTAAAAAAAAAAAATTGGGCATTCTTTCAGGTGAGGTCATAAGACTCTCAGGAGACAAGAAATCCAGTCCAAAGCACATCTTGAATTCTGCCAAGGTCTTCTCCTCCAAGTCATGGGATCTGACTTCATGCAGCATGCTTTCCTCTTTCTTGGCTGGCTCTGCAATGGGTCCCTAGCATAATAAAAATATTATCTCTGTTTTTCTGTCTTTCCTAAGCTTCTTGCCTGATAGCTTCACTGGATAAGTCAACATGAGGTGTGACAGACTTCTGCAATTATGGCCTTATTATGACATGCCCTGCAGCCCATTCGCCTTCTACTTACACAGCTGCTTGCAGGTGGTCTGATGGTCGTGCCAGTTAATACAGGGAGGTACCTAATAGCCTACTGTACCTCTACTGAATTTAGAATTGCACTTGGAGGTCTGCAGTCCTTAATGGCCAAATATACTGTCTTGAAGGCAACTCGAAAAAGGCAGTGTAGATAAAACCTTTCACCCTCCTCTCCACCCATCTACTGGAGCTTGACAGCAGTGTGGTTTTCAAGACTTAGCATTAGACTGCCCTTTCTTTGTCTTCTTTTCTGGGGGATTTCCACATTCAAACCACCATCCCCAGCAGAGCTGTTGGAGTAGACTGACTTCATTAAGAGATGTGGCTATCTCACTGTTACAAGTCAGGACAACTCAAGCTTTTTCAACACTGTAGGCAAAATTGAACATAGAGGAGGCAAAGCAACTGCCCTAGGCTCCATACCGCACCCCACCACCACTCTGTTAGTCCACGAGCAACACAACTCAGCCTTTTGACTGCAAGGACTGGAGATAGGGACCATGCAGAATGGGGCTGAGCATGCACACTGCAAGGCTACCAGCACCCAGTAACGTGAGCTGCTCAGTGAGAACCTTGTCTATGAGAACTGCTCTGTTTATGTCATTAGCACTTAAAAGTAACATGGTTTCAAAGTTGAATAGCAACCGGAGCCCAGGAAGATGAGAATCCTTCTCAGTCTTCAATTTATTATTTGGCCATCAACTCTCATCTGATCATGCTTATATCCAGCCAGAGTTTCAATGTCCTCCCATCTGCATAAGAGGGATTGAACCCTGATGTTCCCATACTGCCTGCATCTGACAGGGAGGCCTGACAGTATCTGGCTAACTCCATGCACATGGACATGTTCCCTTACACAGCAATTCATGAATGGTAGTTCCCCAAATTGCAACAGCACTTCTTACAACAGATAAAATGTAAAATCCAGACCTTAAAGCAACAAGACAGTGTTATTTATTATTTTATACAGTACATAGGTGGTACTATACTATGTATTGTTGATACTTGAATGCACTGAGCAGTAGGCAGAATATGTGCTTAGGCAGACAAAAGTAGGTTTTGGAACTTAAATAGATAATGTTTAAATCTGAATTGAAATCCCAGGAACCTTTTCCTAAAACTGAACAGAGATAAACACAGCAGCCCCAGGTTTTAGGTTTTTATATTTGTTTTCTTTAAATTGATAATAAAATGGTGAAAATTGGATGGGAAAGAAAAAATGTCAGTCTCACTCTACAGACTCTCTCAACACTCCACATGTTTGCCTCTAAAAATACCTATTTATCATCTTCTATATTACATTGAGATCAGGGGATGATAATGACAGAAGACTAGAAAAATGCAGGCAATATTATCTGTAATTTATTCAGTGGATAAAAGATTATCAGAAAAATGACATATGAACTGCAGTTTCCTTATCTTTTATATATCAACCCACTTTCTGTCAGAAGGATAAATTTTGTGGAAAGTACATTAAAAGCAGTTTTCCAAAAGGTTGTAATTGCAACAGCTAGAATTTCTTAACTAACGTTGGGGACTCCTCAGTAAATTATAATATCCAGTAGATGACTATTAACAGATACAAAAATGTCCTGCTCTTCATAACACATGTGTATGCCACATATGGAAGTAATTTCCTGTTACAGTATTATCTGGACTATGAAAAAGAAGACATTCACTTCCAGGAGGCCTGACAACTTTTCTCGTATTTTCCAGCAGGCCTGAATACATTATATGAAAGCCCTGAGGATCAGAGCTTTTACATTCTATTTATTATCCCTTTAATAGGAACAGATTTGTAGCATGATGAGACATATTAGAATGGTCACATATGCATTTCCTTAGCTGGAGACAAACATTATTTTCCCCTGCAACTACGTATGTAACAGCCAACATTTTATTCTTCAAAAGAATTTTTGTTAGTGGATATTAGCTACTTAATATATGTACAGTCTTTAAGTTTTGGAAATACAATTTGTTTGCAAACACATGTTAATCAATTAAACTGAGGTTGCTTAAAGCAGAGATTCAGTCAGAAATAGACTGGGGAGTCTTGATATATCTTATGCTGCTGCAACTTTAAATACTGTCAGCCTTTAGGATTAGGTTGTGTCTGCTGTTTTGCTTCTGCCGTACTCTTTAAAATAAACCAAAACCTGGAGATGAATAAAGTAAGTTCAGAGTATTGTCTTTTCAGACATAAAAGAAGAAAAAGCAGACCTTTCCAGGAGGGAACTGACTTAAAACAAGGCATAAGCTGGTTGAAAACAGTGTTATAATCACATTTAATATTGATTTATTTATACTGAATAAGGTACGTGAAGGACTTTATAAAAACACACAGCATAACAGACAGTAACTATTCTGAGGAAAGAGAGGAGGTGGATAGTTCAGACCATGTCTCAGCCATGCTCCCGCTGGCCTGGTGGTATCTGTCAAGGGAGCGGTTTGCCATGCCACAGCTGCCCCAGGCAACACCCTCACTGCAGGTGCAGTTACATGGACAAACCTGGACCCAAGCTGGGAGATCTTCCCTGCCTGGAGTGAGAAGGAAAACACCACATGTGCATGAATGCAATTCTGCTGCTCTGAGCTGCACTCAGACTTAGCGCTACTAACAGAATCGTTGGCTGCAGCAAATACGCTAGCAAAGCATGCCCAGTATAAATCCATATGAGATGATGCTTGTGCTTAGAAGGAGTGTGAACTAAGTAGTAGCAATAAAGTACTACATATGCCCTTAAAAAAAGGATACAGTTTGGAAAGAAGGAAACTGAGAGATTTCTAACTGTAAAGAAAATGATTATATGCCTTTAATCACCTAATAGTAAAGAGATGAAGAAAAAATTACAGGACTTCAATAAAGCACTATGGTCTCTTCTGTGAAAATTCTTATAGATTATTAAATGGCATATAAATAGGAAAAGAGGCCATTGGGGTACTTTAAAAAATCAGCAAACATGCTAAGTCTAGGACAAGCAGTCTGTCTACAAAACTAATTACAAGCAGGCTGCACCACATTCTCTTTCATACAGTTGCACATTGCAGCACCAAATTTAAGTTAATTGTGAAGTTGAAGGCAAATGTAAAAGCATTTCAGTTGCTGAGAAACGTTTCCCTTTATTAAAAAAAAAAAAAAGAATAAGAAGAATAAAAAAAGAAGCATCTCCGGAGGTTCACTCCTAGCTTAGTTTCTGGTTTGTGTCAACTTGTTTATATCAGCTGCTGATTTGCGTCACTGGCTTGGCTTTGTGGTTGTATCTGGGGCCTGATGGACACCCTGGTGCATTAAGAAATTCACCACAACAGTACAGCATGTTAAGATCAGATAGCACAACCTAATGTTGTTTTCTTAAGCACACACACCACACACAACCCTAATGAAAAATTACTGGACGCAGCTAAGAGAGGCAGACTATCAGTTTGATGCAAACCAGGTTCAAATTCAGATAATGAGGAAAATGTCAATGTAGCACCAAAAAATGCATGCAAAATATTTTTAAGGGTACTAAAAAATGTACATAGATTTTTAAAAGTGTTTGTATTTCTAGGAATCAGGATATATTACATCTATTTACTTGCTCCAAGTTTTTATTACAAGTGTCTCGAACCACTGTATATTCACTGTGGTGCACAGGGAAATTTTTTGCTTTGAGATGTGAAGCATTATTTTAGCTTGGCTTTAATTAGCTCCTTGGAAATAAAAAAAACAAGTACCGAATATTTAAGCTTGAACATTTGATCTAGTCATTTCCAGGACTGAGCACTACATAACTTAGATGCTTTGCCTAACAACCACATATTTCAGAATATATTCACAATATATAGGATGCCCTTACAGAGGTCAACATTACATTTTAAGCTTTGTGTCTATGATTAGGTGATGTTCACAAATACAGAACTGCCTAATGAAAATGCCTATCTAACTGAGCACTTCAGAAATTAGTAAAAGGTAGTGTATGATGCCTTCCTGCTATACCAGATGTATATAGCTAAAAATGCCAAGCATGGACTACCACAATTCTGAGGCAGGCTTCAATAAAGTTAATAACCTTTTACTTCAGCTGATGTTCTGCTTCACATTTTTTGTCCAAACCTCCACAAACAAGCCTTACAATTCTTTCTAGTTTTGTGATAGTTCATAGAAGGTCTAGTGAATACACAAAGAGAAAACATGTCTAAAATCTTAACAGAGCTATTTCATAAGAGTAAATTAAATGCTTTCAAAACCATGTTTGCTTTACATGGTTTGCAAAATTCCTTTAAGAAACACTTAAAGTAGTTCCAAGAGCCTCACAAGATTCCATGAAGATGTTCCTGAAATAAAATATGGATTTTCTGTTTAAAAATTACAACTTTTATAAAACTTATGTTAAGATATTAAAATGTCTTTCAATATAAACATTACAGTTTTAATATTTTGATCAATCTGTTTTACTTCTCTTTTTCTTTCTGAGAGTTTCAAAATATTTGGCTGTTGCCCAATTTGAAATGAAGTCAGATTTTGAAATCTCAAATTCTTGAGTAAAGTACAATGATTATCCCTAGGTTGTTCTGATAATACACCATATTTTAGATGGAGGAGATGAAGTTCTAGAGGTTAAACAGTGAGTCCAGGAAGGCTCATCAAAGCAAAAAAAAATTGCAAAGAACAATAATCCATCTTTTAAGCAATGGGTCCAGGAATAATCCAGAACAAAGCACATCCTAGTCTGTATAGTCTAGAGTTGATTTTGAGACGTGTATGGTTCATTTCAGCAGAACCTGGTAACAGCTTACCTAGATCTTCTTTTTCTTGTCTTGGTCCTCACAAGGAGAACAAGAAATGGAGCTGTTGCCTGCACAGAAAATGGAAATGCAGACCCCGAGAGCTGCTATAGCAACTTTACACTTTCCAAAAGATTCTACCATGCAGGAGTAACTCCTTTAGTAGTGAGTATAATTTCATGGTGGGGTGGACAGTATTGCCCCTGTGAAGTAAAAAAGCCGATGTCCATGTCTGTCCAAACACACACTGCTCATTCTCATCCTAAGGATCTTCCCCCTTTTCACCCTCTCCTCTGTGTTAATATTAACACAAAGTGCCATATAGCACCCTGATTGGAAAGAATTAACCTACAGTCATCACTCTCAATGGATACCAAGAGCTTCAAGAGGAGATGGAACATGTGGTGTCAAAGAGAAATGTGTCATGTGGCAGCTCGGCTCGCTGTGTTTGACCTGCACTTTCAAGCACATAGCAGCTTCTGTGCAGGGATGTTACGAATTACTCTTTCAGAAGTGTAATAAGAAAGCAAATACTAGAGACAATTTTCATTGTTTGGGTTTTTTTTTATTAGTAATACCTGTTAAAGCACAGTTGAGAGAAGCAAAGGAGTTCTGATTTTGTTCAGCACCTTTTGTAAACATTTCCACATCTCCCTGTATATCAGGACTCCTCAGCTCTGGAACTGGGAGCTTCTGAAAACATTGTGAAGTGTTAACACAGCTGGTGCAGTCCGCCACACCAGCTGCAAGAGGCACTCTGAGCATCTGTTGAGTAGGAGTGAGCCAGAAAACTGAGCGGGAGTAGCTCTGTGGTTTCAGGGCTGTGGCACGGACCTTGGGCTTTAAGGTATTCTGGCCCTGCTGGCTCCAGCACAGGAGGCAAGCACCCAGCTACAAAGGAACCATGAGGAGCAGTTTGCCCACAGCTCAGAGTGTGAAAACTATGCTGAGGATACCAGCACTCCCTGGATGCCCAACTCCAACACAGGGAGGATGGGAAGAAGAACATAGAAAGGGTGACCAGTGGTCTCCAGTGGTAATCTCACTGGATCTGTGCACCACAGAGCACCATGGGGCTACTTCCCTCGGGGGTTCCTCTGATCTCCACCACTACACTAAGTCAGGAGTTTTACCTGTCCCATGTTCTCAGGTCTCTTCTGCTCCTAATTCATCTATCCTGGAGAGTTTCCCTGGTTGCCCTTCAGGCCTCCTTAAAAATAGCAGAAGAGCCCTGAAGTATGCCATTATGACAGTCAGAGAAACTTGGAAAGGAGAGTTTGCAAAAATATTTACTATGTGAACTCCCTTCTGCCTGTCTTCATTGGAACTGAACTAAGTGACCAAGGGGGAAATTTGAAACCAAAGCTTCTAACTGAACCCACAATTAAATAGAAAATCAACATGCCTTGAGATGACGACCGAACAGCTATGTCAAAAGCACAAGTCTTCACTGCCTTTATAGCTTTACAATAATTTTTTCCAATTCATTTAAGTATGTACTAATTGGATAAGAAACACAGGAAGATGACTCCTTGGTGCTTTGCTGACAGCTTGAACTACTTCTATTTAGTTCAGAGGTTTGACTAACTGCTTACTGTCAATTTGGACTGTTAGTCATTTACTTTGATGTAGCAAAGTCGGAAAATGAGAAATTAAGTCAGCCCTTTAGTCCAACAATCCTCTCTAGCTGAGATCATAAGAATATGCAATTTTGGCTGTAATAGTTGCTTTTTATTTCTTCAGCCATTTCAGTATTGGTAGATAATTGTTTTATTGTAGGGAGAAGGTATATATAATTTTTTTTAAATTAGACAAGTAACCACTTTTAAAATAAACAACTGTGAATTGAAAAGTGCATATGTTGTTCAAGTATTTTCACTTAGTTTTTCACACGACTACTTAATTTTATGTAACCAATACAATAAGAATGAAAACATGGGTAAGGCGGAGTTACTACGGTTAGATCATGTGACAGACATGGTATCAAATTGCAACTATTCCTCTAAAAAATGCCATGCTTAGTTACAGATTTATATATCAATAAAAGCACACATTTGTTCCCAAGGTCATATTTTTTGCCTCAACACTGTTCATAAGGTGTGCAGACAACCTGACCTTCCCAGCATGCTGCAACAGCTGATGTAAAACGAAAAGATACATCCCACGCCTGCTGTGCTTCTCAGCCTCAGAACTAGAAAACTTCAAAATCGGGAAGCTTGTCTTCATCAACAGATGAAAGAAGGATTAAGTAACTGCCCTCACAGTGAGGTCTCTCCCCTCATAATGATGCTTCATGGTATGACATTGGGCCTGTCCAAAGGTTGAAGCCAAGGGACACTTACAATCACTACTTCAAATAGCAGGACATGTACTGCAGTGTTCAGTGAAGTTTGAAGTGTTGAGGACGGCAGCTTTTACCAGCAGTAAAATAACATCTTGGTGAAATTTGTGCAGTTGCATACCAATAAACAATGCCAGATGACAAAGCACTTTATGCCAGATATGGCAAAAAGGGCCAAGTCTTTCAATATGCATAACTACACCAATGCAAACAAGAAAAATCAAGAATATTAGACTAATAACAACGTATATGTTGCCAATCCTGACTTCTTTGCTGATGTTTCTGTAATGTAAATCATGCTTAAACATGACTCTCCATAGAGAGACTGTACTTCCTGAGCCTGAAAAAGTCATGTTTAAGCATGATTTACATTTACCATGACAGAGAAAGTTACAGCTATGTAGGAGAAAGTAATTCTCAGCGCAAGAAAGTCACTGGCACCAGTGAAAGCTGCTCTCATGGTATCTGAAAGCCCACTTCAGTGACTGCAGGCATGTGGATTAACCTTAAGAAGGAATATTAGGTATTGTTCAGAAAAGACTCCTGAGGCTAAACACTAGGAGAATCAGGTAACTTTAAAGGGAACTAACAAAACTTTCACCAAAAATTATGAATGACACAGATTTAAATGGTCAGATTTAAAAGGCTGAGGAGAGTAAAACATATGAAGTATTTGCTCCCTCATTCCAAAGAATGGAAAGTGGTAAAGAGCTCACGGATGTGCCTTATCAAACATAAAGTTCTCCTGTGGCAAATATTGGGCCATACGTAGAGGGACAGTAAGAATGTAGATGAGAGAGGGAGAATATAAAGGAAAATATGGTTTTGCTAAACAGCCTGCCAAAGGTCTGGCTTTCTTTAGGGATATTTGTCCAAAATTTCATGTTTTTAAGCTGTTACAAATCAGAGAGAATAGAGTTTTGTGAGAAATATGTAAACAGGTCGGTATGACACTCATCATATGAATGGATAACTCATTTTAAGACAGAGTCAAAAGCTGTAGTGCAGTTATTGCTCAACTGCCATCTTTAACTGGTGCCAGTATCACAGAATGAAAACACAGTTTAATATATTACAATATCAAACTACTGGCTTGGTGACCATTTCAGGTCAAAGATTCAGTCTGCTTTTT
>NW_010163130.1:21630-22848 GCF_000695765.1 Mesitornis unicolor | reverse complement strand
CTACAGGTTAACAAAACACAGGTTTGAGGCTCAGAAGAGCGGAATTCTTTTCCTCAGTCTGCCAAGTGAGCTTCAACAAATCACTTAAGTGTGCCATGATTTCCCTGCAAATTAAATAAAGCACAATACTTGTGATTCTTAGCAACGTACTTTCAAACCAACTGATCAAAGTTCTAGAAACTGTTCGAGTGCCATTACTTGTGTACATTTATTTGAATGTACCACTTGGCATTTTAATATTAAGTCCACTATTTTTGTGTAAACACATACATGCTTTCACCCAATTTCTTGATTTAATGAATACATCTATGTACCACAGTTGCCTTTCTGGTAACTTTTTAAAACTCTTGCATGACACAGAGTGGCGCTGCTCTCCTCCAGCACTCTTTTTCAAGCAATCTATATTTCTCGATTTAATCTTCATTTAAGCTGGATTTCCTCATGCAGAGGGAAGGGGTCTAACAGAGCAATACTGCTGCAGCTAGAACAGGCCATTTAAGATGCTGACCCTTTTACCCATCCCTCTCACATCCCTGCTGGAAGCCTAACAGATTTGGTGAATTGGAACAGGCACGCACTTTTCAACTACTGCTGTGCAAAATCCATCAACCCAGAGCAAATTCCCCCTCCCTGCTGTTAAAGCCAAGAATTCAGACTGAATCTGAACAGCTAATACCTTCATGTCTTGTTCTGTTAACACTGCAACAAGAAGTTCAGAGAAAGCTAAGGCACAACCTGTAAATGCTCTGGTGTTCATCAGTTGCTGGCTGTTATATTTTAAATTTATTGGATCATAGGACATTCATACTATTCCAGGACAACTCAGACTAGAACGGACCTCAGGAGATTTCTCCTCCAACTTCCTGCTCAAAGCAGGATCAGTTGTAAGGTCAGATGAGGTTTCTCAGGGTTTTATCTCTTCAAGGTATGGAGAATACACAACCCCACTGGGTAAATTGTTCCAGTGGTTGACTGTCCTCATGGTAAAAGTGTTTCCTTACATCCAGTCTGAACGTCTCTTGCTTCAGCTTATACCTGCTGTCTCTTGTCCTGGACCATGCAGCACTTTGAAAGAGCCTGGCTCCATTTTCTTGATAACCTCTTCATGGCTAGGGCAAGGCTGCTGTTAAGACTCCCCAAAACTTCCTCTCTTGCAGGCTGAACAAGCCCAGTTCCTTCAGCCTTCCTTTGCAAGGCAAGTGCTCCACCCTCCTGACC
>NW_010163130.1:0-21599 GCF_000695765.1 Mesitornis unicolor | reverse complement strand
TGTACCGTGCTGAACTTGAGTTTATCAATATCTTTCCTTATGAGGAATGGAGGGGCTTCAAACTGGACACAGACAGACATCTCACAAGTAAGGATCTCATGAGCACTGAGCAAAGGTGGCTACTTCCTTCTTTTGATCCCGTTCACAGAATCACAGAATGGTAGGGGTTGGAAGGGACCTTGGGAGATGATTTAGTCCACCCTCCCCGCTAGAGCAGGATGACCTTGAAAAGATAACACAGGAACATGTCCAGAGGGGTTTTGAATGTCTCCAGAGAAGGAGACTCCACAACCTCCCTGGGCAGCCTGTGCCAGTGCTCTGTCACCTTCACAGTAAAGAAGTTTCTCCTTATGCTTAAGTTGAACTTCCTGTGTTCTAGTTTGAGACCATTGTCCTTTGTCCTGTCACTGGGCACAACTGAGAAGAGTCTGGTTCCATCCTCCTGACACCCATCCTTTACATATTTGTAAGCATTAATGATATCCACCTTCAGCCTCTTCCTGTCCAGGCTAAACAGACCCAGCTCTCTCAGCCTTTCCTTATATGGGAGATGCTCCAGTCCCCTCATCATCTTAGTGGCTCTACACTGGATGCTCTCCAGTAGTTCCTTGTCCTTCTTGAACTGGGGAGCCCAGAATTGGATGCAGTACTACAGATGTGACCTCACCAGGGTAGGGTAGAGGGGGAGGAGAACCTCCCTTGACCTACTGCCATTGGCCTTCTTGGCCGTGAGAGCCAAGTAAAGCTCAGGAAGCTATTGGTTTTCTTTACTTCAAGGGCATACTGCTGGCTCATGTTCAGCTTCCTGACTGCCAAGACTCGCACACCCTTTTTTGCAAAGTCCTTTCAACATCTCTGTCTAGAAGTTGCTAATGTCCAAAGTGGGTCTTATGCTTATAAAAGCAAAATTCCTGTCAATTACATCAGCTGTGCAACCAGACATTGACCCATGGAATCTGTCTGCTGCTTCCCAAGCTTTTATTCTGCATTGGCAGGACTCAACAGAACACCACCTGGGCCTCCAAACTTTTGACCCTCATTCCCAAATCTATCCAGTCACTCTTGATATGCTCAAGGTGTCATCCTCTGCCAGGACATATTAATGCTGACAATGTGATTAAGCAACAAGAGAAATATTACAAGGGCCAGACAAGCTTTGGCAGTTTATTTGCAACATGCTGGATCTGAGTTCCCAGCAAGCAACAGACCTCTCCAAACAGCAAGTCAGACTAGCAAACTGGGCCTTCTGTACTCCCAGAGGGTAGTCTCCCACTCCTATCACTTGTGACTTCCTCTTAGTGCTAATGCACAGCTCATCAGGTGGCTCTGCTGCTTCCCCAGGGATGGTTTTCTCTCCCTTGCCTGCTACCAGCACACTGAGCCAGCTCTGCAGCTGCAGCTCTGCCACCCTCCTCTTGCCAGGAGTCACAAACTTTCCAACTGTCCCACCCCAGGACTCTCCATCTGCCCTACAACTGACCATGGTCCCTAGCTGCCTTCCCCCCGTGCAGTTACAGGTTCAGGCTCTGATTCTTCAGACCCGTTGGGTGGAGAGTATAAGGGTCTAGATATTGCTCATCTTTAATAATTATTTTATTCCAGTACTTATTTTTTGATGCTTCATTCACTGACAAATGCTTTATCTTATTTAAATGAAAAGTGGACAGAAAGTCTCCTAAAAAGTAATTTTTCTTTTCTCTGAACTTAAAAAAATCTTAGCCACCCAAACAAGAAAAAAATGTTATAAAAGCAGCATGCCATGTCCTTCAATATGCACATACGGCTCCCACTGCAATGAAAAGGTTGCATGCACACTGTAGGGTAGGTGTTAGGTCAAAAGACTGATATCCTGTTTAGACTAAGACAGATATCATCAGAAGTGATAGGGTAAAAATGTGACCAAATATTTTTCTTGTATCTTTTTACAGTGTCCACGTAATTCTCTGGGCAGGAGGGTCAAAATAAAATAAAACTCAACATTTCAAAGCTCTACACAGGGTAATAAAATAAAATAAAGGCCAGCACTCGTAAATAGTAACAAACTACTATGAGATGGAGAAAATATTGGTAAGAAAAATATTTCTAATTCAGAATGCCAAACAGACTCTCACAGATGACAATGAGGAAAAAAGACTTTAAACACAAGAAGAATGTGCTTTAAAATAAAGTAGAATAATAAACTGAAATTTAATAATACAGTAAGTTAGGGACTAAGACTAACTAAACTATGCTATGTGAAAGGTTATGAAAAGACTGTGAAGGAGGAACAGTCTTTGATAGGGGCATGCACAGTTCTCATTGCTACTGACAGAATTTACACATATCTAGCAGAGACAATGTGGTTCATTATATATAGCAAAATTTATAAATAATGAGAAAAATCCCACAAAAATGAGGAGCAATGATTTACCATTACTATTCCTTCAGTCCTCTTACTTCATTGGTAGGTATTCCCATATCCAGTTCACATGGGACTGAAGATCTGTGTGCTGAGACTGAACTCATATTCTTGCATACCATTAGGAAGTAGGTCTGGAGTCACGAATTGCTCATGACAGGTAAAACTATTGCCACCATGCCCTTTCAGGTTTCAGAATTAACTGAAGGATTTGCATAAAAAGTACTTTCTTAAAATGTGGGGTTGTCCCAGACAACAGAAGCAGTGAGTATTTGCTATCTACATCTCACCACTAAAGGATTAAAAATTTGAATTTAAACATCCAACAGTTTTGAACACACCATTATGACAATTGTGTACAAAGCAAAGCATTTGGGGATTTTACTGGAGTTCAGTTATTCACAAATGAGTACATTTCTGACATTTTGCCTCAATGCAGGATGAAAAATATTTCCAAATCTTGAAAATTTTCAGAGAACTGAAATTAGGTTTGCCAGCTTATACTAGCTAGCACAAAAGCCATTTCAAAGAAGAATGCAACTATTTGACGTAAGTATGGATGAGAACATGTATTTTAGAACACAAAGGGCTTAAATAAACTTAAGCTGTTGTTTTTAATAACAAACAAATATTTCTGTAGTTGCAGGGGGTGAGCCTGGGAGGCCTGGATGCTGTGTGCGTGTCCTGAGCTCAGAGGAGCACCAGGATGTAGTGTTTGGAATCGCTCCTGCTTGTGGGTTCATGGTATCAGGGAAGGAAGGAGCTCTGTGAATCATCAAATCATAGAACGGTTTGGGTTGGATGGGACCTTAAAGATCGTCTGGTTCCTACCCCCCTGCCATAGGCAGGGGCACCCCCCACTAAATCCTCAAAGCCCCATCCAACCTGGCCTTGAACATTTCCAGGGAGGGGCATCCACAGCTTCACTGGGCAACCTGTGCCAGTGTCTCACCACCCTCACAGTAAAGAATTTCTTCCCAATATCTAGTCTAAATGTACCCTTTTCCAGTTTAAAACCATCCCCCCTCGTTCTATCGCTACCTGTCCTTGTAAAATGTCCCTCCCCAGCTTTCCTATAGGACCTCTTCAGGAACTGGAAGGCCGCAATAAGGTACCCCAAGAGCCTTCTCTTCTCCAGGCCGAACAGCCCCAGCTCTCTCAGTTGGTCCTCGTAGGGGAGGTGCTCCAGTCCTCTGATCAGCTTTGTGGCCTGTAATGTCTTCCATCACCAAAGTCACTATCAAGCAAAGCAAAAGCCTTTACCTCACAGCTTACAAGATGTTTGTGAATACCTAAGTGTTACGCGCTTGTAGCAAAATAGAAATTTGAATTTTCAGTAGTAAAACCTTGTTTTTCTATGGAATATGAGCTACCTGCTAAGTTTAGGGAAATTCTTGGGGCAATGCTGCACACAACTCTTAGAAATGTTTGCACTTATCAAGTGTTAACTCTTCTGGGCACTGTTAGGCTGTCAGCACCAACAGCAGTTACATACTTTGTTTTATGCAGTACACCTTAATCAAGCTGGTTCACACATCAAAGGGTTACAGAGCACTGGAACAGGCTGCCCAGAGAGGTTGTAGAGTCTCCTTCTCTGGAGACATTCAAACCCCCTCTGGACGCGTTCCTGTGTGACCTGGTCTAGGTGATCCTGCTCTGGTAGGCGGGTTGGACTGGATGATCTTTCGAGGTCCCTTCCAACTCCTAAGATTCTCTAACTCAGGCAAATGAGACAGTGCATCTGTTGGGAGCCTGAGAGCCCTAATGGGACTTTATGGCCTTGATCAGCCTCACCTGGGGACTCCATCCACACACCCTCCCCACAGGCTTAGGAGTCCCATTTAAGCTCAGGTTGTGGCAGGTGCTCTGGGCTGTTTCTGGTTAATTCCTTCTCTTCTTCCTCCCTTCCTTGAAGTTGTTAGATGGTGTTTTTAACTGCATAGTGCCTGTACATTTGGAATATTTACTGTTTTAGTTGCTTATTAAGTCAATTTGAAAGAATTCACGGTAAAAACAGAAGATGGTAGTCTTGTAATTCATCACACTCCATCAGCCTTTTAGGATGATTTTGTCAAAAGCAAGTTATGTGTATAATAATACATTTGTGCTGATAAAGGTCAGTGTGTTAACAGAGACATAAATTGAGTAACAGAGCACCGTGAGATTTCAGTGTAATCCATGAAGTTTTCCTGGCCTGTGACCTGTAAAGTTTCTCATTAAGTCAGCATATTAGTATTATAAGAGGTCATCTGATACTGCTACTATGTCATGTTATTAAGGGCACATCACAAAATATTAATGACTAGCTTTTTAATTCATCTAGTGAAACTGTTTTTGCACATAGCACTACTTAAAAGATGACAATAGCTTATGGTTTTTTTTTAAAAGGTAACCTTAGCAACTGGTTTTGAAATGATCTATTTGGGATCCTGACAATGTGGCAGAACAACTTATCAAAATACGAAGCAAAATACTTTATGCTGTCAGTCCTTCCTCACCCCCCCAGTCATTGGAAATAAGTGGTACTAATAATTAAAAATCCCAATTCAAGTATCAGCGTACATGTTTCTGTTTCAGTTCCTAAGTTACAATTGTATAATCACTGTGGATAGAAAGTAATGACTGATACCGTGGTTCACATGTATCATTTGGCACAAAAGATGACCTTCAGCTTTTCTTCTGCACTAGTTACTTTTCCCATTAGCAACTTAGAGTAAGCTACATAGCTTCAAGCTATAAAATCTACTTCAATGTGTACATAGCTAAAATTTAGCATTTGCTTGTCAAATTAGAGAATGAAATTTTGCAGAAAAGCTCCTTGGTAACTTATCATGACAATAAAATATGGGGTAAATATTAACAGCATTCATCCGTTGCTGCTTCTATTTACTTTAAATAGGCAATACAGTTCGTTTACTTTAAATAGGCAATACTGCTCAGTTAACAAAAGTGTACTCCATCTAACCTATGGTGGTATGAAATAATTTTACTTTATTTGCAGTATTTGAAATGAGAGTTCTATTGTATTTTGGAAATGCGAAGAGTTAGCCTAACTTTGCCCACCAAAATCAGTATACTGTTCCTCGAGAACCACAAATCTCAAACGCTACATGAAATTTCCTATATAAGTCAAGTTTAGGATGTAGCTGAAGACATTCTTTCCAGTGAAACTGAGAACTGAAAGCTAGCCTTACTGCTAGATCTCGAAATGCTGGGCAGGGGGCTGGAGCTGGCAAGAGGGCTTTGGCTCTCAGTTCATCTGGCATGGTGTATGGGCTGCTGGCCTGTTGTTAAGGCCAGAGCTCAGGTCCGATTGTGTCAGCTTTTGAATTAAGGACAGTAGGGACTGAAGACTTATGTTTGTCCTGGAAATTACAAGGATGCTGATGCAAGCAGCAGCAATGAAAGATTGATTGCAGATTATGACAGTCACTGGGCTGTAGATAGCTGAGTGTTATGCTTAGGATTTAAGGCAGCAGAGCTGTAAGAGCTTGCTTTGCTGCTACACTGTGTGAGGTTAAGAAAAGTAGCGCAAGAGCAAACAGTGGCAAGGATGAATGGGGCCAGCTCAGCATTGCATCAGAGTTAACCTGGCAAAGATTATGACTGGTTTAAGTTGGGTTTAAGGTTACAGTTTGGTAGTGTATGGGCTGGAAGTTAGGTTTAATGATGTAACCTTTATGGTCTAGGGTAAGATCTGATGCTGGGGATGTTGGAAATGCTGACTTGCTTATGGAAGTGTCCAGAGGAGCATGAATCTCACAGTTATAGTCAGTTCTAATACTGAAGTTTAAACAGCGTTATGTACTGGGATTTCACCCTTGTCTTGCTGGGAGGTGGCATTTGCCTGCACTTGTGCTGGAAAGTATTAGTGAGTCTAAAAGTATAAACAATGCTGAAGTTTAGCAATAATTCTGTAAGACCTACAGCAGTAGAAAATGGCTAATGCTGGGAGAAACAATGGCTTATGGTAGGGCAATTACGGACTTATTGGCTATTATTAAATCTAGGGAGAAATATGTTAAATACTTGCACAAGAGTCATGTTTGATACAAAACTGGTAGTGAGGTACAAATCCTCTAACTTAAATTTGATATAAAACACTCAATAGCTTTACCATTTCTGTCATAATCATAATCTTCCTAACTTTATCCTAGAAAAACAGAATGGCTTAATGAAGTAGGTATATTAACATCTGTAAGAGAATACAGAAGACACAATTTTTCTATGCTAGGGAACTTTGAATGGCAAAATGGTAGGATCCATGTAGATTGTTTCATTTCTCTAATCAATGTGTCCACATATTAACTTATCAATCTATTTAATAATGCTTTTGTTCTAGTACTACCTAGCACCACCTTAAGAAAACGTGCTGGATGAAGCCAGACAACTATTATAGCAGCTTCTCCCAGTTTTTGTAGTTTCAGAACATCTGACTGAGCTCACTGCATGAGGATACTTCAGAGGATGTGTTTTCCTTTGAATAATCTATCACATGCATCTGCGCAAATGCTAAATATATTTTGCATCTTAGTCAAAAAGGATTTTAAGTCTCTGTAGCAGTTTTCCCATTTTCTTTTAATAAAAAACATGAGAGTTGGTCTTTGTCTTTCAACAAAGTTGTCCACATATGGAGATGATGGGAGCAAACACATCACTACTGCATCTTAGGAGACAGAACCTGCTTATGAAGTTTTTGTAAAATCAAACAATAGATGAACTTGCACCTGCTAAGTTTACTATTCAAGTGGCTGTAAGCAGCTGAACAGTTTTATGATAGGTAGGTAGACAATAACAATAATATTGTCAACTAATAAGTACTATGCATACAAGCGTCTCAGGCAAGGAAGTCTACTGAAATACTTAAAGCCAGGTGATTTCTTGATACTTAAATAGGTACTTAACCTCATTACATGAGCATGGTAACAAAGTCCTTTGCATTTTAACTTGTTGCAAATTGGTAGCTCAGAAATTATTCCTATTATTTTAAAAAAATAAAACCAGAAAATTAATGAACTTTTTTTGGCCTGTTTAAGTAACAAAGGCCTCAAAGGTGGAATACGATTTAGTCTTTAACTTCCTCTTTAATTTCCTCTTTAATCACATATTTAACTTGAATATCTAGTTATATAGCGAAAGTCCTAATTGTGAATTTATTAAAGTGTGGCAAGAGTCAGTGTTTCACAATGTAAAGTGAGAATTTCAGCATGAGATTAAAACTTCCTTGAATAAAGCTATACAAAGTACCCAAAAGGGATTGCAAATTTCAAGTATTAGTTGTATTATAGTAAATTACTTTAGTGTGAAAAAGTTAAAAAAAACCTCAGCAGTATCTTGAAAGTCATGACCTTGCATGTAACCTCTAAAAAGAAAGAAGTGTAAGGTGACAAAACTGGTATGATAAATTTGAGTAATTGCAGCACACAAGATTGATTCATCACTGCTCATTGGTGAGAGACAGTCCCACCTCCCATTCAAAGTGCAGAAACAATTTTATTTTAGCTGTTTTTAAGCTGAAAACATTTGATCTGTGTGTTACATGTGCAATGCTTTCCCCAAGTTGCTACGCTTCCTTGGCTTGCCCCAGAAAGAAAAGTAGGAAAAAACCAAACAACCCAAACCCCAGAAGAAAACCACAGAAAATCAGCTAGCTCTCATCACTTTGTAAAAATCTCTGCTAGCTTCTCTCTACAGTATTTTCTATTTTCTCATTTTCTCCACAGTATAGTGTGGAACTGAATCATAAGACACTTTAAAAATAAGAACAAAGTTTCAATTAAACTGTAATTCATTTTTTCTATGTATTGCATTTGGAAAGTAGTAACTGAAAATCAATATAATAATCATGAGAAAACAGGAAACAAATTTATGCAGGAACTTACTAAACTGATCAACACACTTTTGCTTATCAGATGATAATGTAGCACTCGATGAAAAGAGTTGGCTCTAAAACAAAAGCTGGATGCTTATGAGGCAATGTTTTAAATTTGTAAAAAGGTGGTTATCATTTTTGTTTGATTGCCACAGATGGAAGTTGGAAATTTTTTCTTAAACAAAAAGACATTGTACTCTTAATTATTGTTCATACAGATCTCCAGGTACACAAGAGAAGCAATGTTGTTTTCTTAGCTTCGACTATTGCCTACTCCTTTAGAAAAAGAGCATTACTTTTAAGATTTTTAAATTCCATTCAGAGTATAACATTCAGATAGAATCTGTTTGCTTTAAGACAAAGATTGGCTCTTTTTTTCAGTCAGTGCATCATGTATTTCAGTACAGGATAGAGCTGTACGAATTTGTCATAATGTCAAAATAAAACTCTTCGCCTCATTCCCCTGAGAAAAGGAATATGCAGAATAGCAAAGATAAGAATAAAGCTCTACATACAGTAAATTCAAGCATATTTTACTCAATTTCTGTTTAAAACTGTGGCAGTTCTGAACAGAAACCACATAATAATCACCAGCTTTACATTCTCCTCAGTCAAGAGGAAACTTGGTATCTTTATGGTTTAATATTTTTGTGAACATGTAGCTCAGTTTACATCCCTATGTTTGCACTGCATGCCACATCTGAAAGGTCAGGCTTCTGCAAAACAACTGAAAGGGGCAAAGTTAAGAGCTTTTGTGTGATCCTCATGCGTAGAGGGACAGTGAACCACCAGCAAAATGTTCTCTCTCTAGTCTGAAGGATCTCTTACCTAAGGAGATGTTACAAGGGTTCAGGTGAAAACTCTCAAATGAAAATTATTTTTCCTCCTGTTAGTCCATTCTTAGATTGTTCCAATCTGCAGGAAGGTCCTGAGATTCTGATAAACAATTTTCATTCAGCAACACCACCACACACAGAGCTAATTTCTAGACCTTTCCTAGCCTTGGAGAAATAAATTAATAACCTGACTTTTCCTTACAGAAAGGCAAGCACTCCTCCTCTGTTTGCGAAAGAGTTTGTATTTTCCTGTCTCTGCAAAGCCATCCTTCCCAAGGAGAAGTGAGCATTTTCTTGCTATCAAGTAAGCCATCTCAAGCTCTTTTATACATGTTATCCAGATACATAAAAGGTCCTTAAATTGTTTATTTCACCATAATTCACAAATAATGTTTTTGAAAGCTTATGGATAGTAGAAGTGGTCCAATATTACAGGAGAATTTTTTTTTAATGAAGAACAATTACTGTGTTCTGATTTTTGGGATCTGTCTTTTGATAAAGGTTTTTTTTCCTCTTCAGTTTCCTTGTCCCTGAAGAATCTGTAATAAATCATTAATTTGCCAGCTTTGTGCAGAGTATGAACAGGAAAGTCTAAGGCAAATCTTGAATATCGGATCCTCTTGCCTGAGAGAGATTTTTTTTTTAACTTGGACTCATTAAGAGGCTGCTTTTCTCAAATCTGGCACCTAAGTTGCCAGCCGGCAATCAAACCATTTCAGTTCACTTAAGATGTTCCCACCAGATTCCCCAGGATTTCACAACCTCCATAATGGCACAATGCTCCAAGAGCAGTCAGGACATGTTAATGTTCCAACCCACGGGGGAACGGAACATCTATTATTTGTCACTGTGAATTCAGACATAGGACCAGAACAGATGTGGTAGAAAAGTAAAAATAGGTTTATTTCAATACATTACAAAGAATATATTGCCACATTGGAGAATAATACAAGGATAAATGACAAAAAATAAGCAATGTCCTTTGGATGCTCTGTTTGGAATGTCTCTGCTTTGCCTAGTTGGCAAAACTAAGACTTGAAACTAGTGGAAAATTTCTGCAGTGGTTCAAATTGTGACCCAGTTCTTGCAAGAACTGTACCCCCAGGCATGGCCTCCCTGAGTAAGAACTACTATTTGGAGTAGGAGTAAGGAAAACCCCTGAGTGCAAATATACCCTTGTATTTTTCCTGTAATCTTTAATCTTGGTAGTTATTTTAATAGAGAGAACAAATTTCAACTTCTTGGCTAATGAAATGCAGTTTGTTGCAGAAAATGCAGCCTGTTGCTGGATATTTCTAGAGAGATTTAATACTTCATTTATCAACAAAGAAACAGATTCTTTTACTGACTCTTCTGTGTAAACTGAGTATGACAGGTATTTTTTAGGACTTGTGCACACAAACTCATTTCACTATATAATTTTTCTATGGCATATACATTTGAGGACTAGTTATTGTATAGTATTTGCATAATTAAGAATGCACTTTTCTATTGGGTCTTTGTAACAACTACACATGATCATGAGTAAGGAAATGAAGGTAATGGTATGTTTGTATTAGGTGCATCTGAATCACAGCTAGCCCTATTCCAAACATGAAACTATAGCAAAGAAGAAAATTTCAGCTTCTGCTGCAAGAGTTTGTGATTCTGTATAGGTCAAAACCCTGGACCTCAAGCCAAGCTTGCTCCCAAGTTTGCTCTGCTTTTCTCTGCCTTGTTTCTGCTTTCTCTAAGTTATAAACTTAGAGCGCTTCCAACTCCTACACTAAGAGGAAAAAGAAAGGTGAAGAAAATAATTCCATCAGGCGTAGGTTAAGGAAAAAAACAAACCAAAAAAACTACCAAAAACCAACCCCCCCAAAAAACCCCCAAAACCACCAAAAACCAAAGCCAAAACAAACCCAGCACAGCTCCCAGAACCAGCTGGACTTTCTACTTCTCCCTTTCTGGCTTTGAGACCAGTCCAGACTCCTGAAGTGGTGAAGAGAGAGCACGGTTTGTCTCCTGTGGCAGAGCTGCCACCACAGAGCTGAGGATGCTCTGAAAGCAGCTCAGGAAGACAGTGGAACAGACACCACAGTGCTAGCTGAAACTCACCGATTCAAGAAAACACCCTGACAGTCAGCAATGCAGATAACAGCAGGTTAAACCATGATCCCTCTCTGGCCTTGGATCAGTGTGAGGTTTTTATGATCAAGTACAAAGCCTATGAAATGCCTGACTAAATGTTACCAAGTGAAACCAGTCTGACATAAGGGCACAAGACATCAATGCCTCTGTCATCCAAGCTGCCTCATATCATAGCTGAGTTCAACAAGGGGGCGGGAGGGGGGAAAGCATAAGAAAAATTGAAATTCTTTCAAGTTTTTTAATTGAAAAGATTAATACATAAAAATACAAGCAAAGTTTAAAAGAACAAGATGTTTTTCAGTGAACAAAAAAAACTTTCTAATATATTTTTACATCTCTGTGTTACTAAATATTAAGCAGTGCATTTATTCAAAAAGAAAAGCCCGACTCTTTTTTTAAACAGAGAGAGGAACTTATGTCTGAAGCAAGCAAATGCTGCAAACCACTTGAGATGATTAAGTTCCACAGCACACGTGTGGAACCATACAACCCCACATACTAGGGGACAATTTACTCCTCCTCTATGGCTGAGAAGCATGGTGATATTTTGAGTATGTACCAATCATTTTCTTTACAATGCTAAGAGGACTGTGAAATTGAAGTTTCTTATCTTTAGCCATTTAGGGTTGACAGCTAATTCACTAAAAAGATACAAAATTCAATAGGTTTTTCTGTTTAAGTGATCTGAAAAAAATTTTTTTTCAGGATTCCTCTAAAGGAGATGAGGCCAATTCTCTTAGTACACAAACAGGGCTTTCTGTAGTTGCAGTGCGGTGGTTACAAGAAGGCAATGTATACCTTTGGAGCTTTTTCCAGCAATTCTTATCAGACCATCTATGAAATAGTAAAAGTGAGAACAGTATTCAGCTACCTTGAAAATACTGTGCAGCAGACTTTTTTTTTGTGTAAGAGGAACGCATCTTCTCTGAGTTTTATATTACAAATAACTTAAGTCTATAGTGATTCAGCTGTATGTAAAAGTTGATGCTTTTTAAGAAGTGAAGACTTATAAAAGACTAATTATGTAAAACAAGCAAGAGTCTCTCACTTGACTTGAGCCAGCAGAAATTGATCTAAACAATTATTTGCCTTTAACAGGGATCTTGTGTTGCTGAAGTGTATGAAAAGAATTTCTAAACCAGCAACCCACAATTATTGTTTGCCAATATGTGGCTTCATATCAGAGGCTGTGATGAAGTGTTTGTTTTTATTCTGTGAAATATTGTTTTCTTCCAAACACAGAATTGCACATTAATATAAACTTGGAGTACAATAATCAAAAGTGGCATACTTGTTAGTGCCAGAAAATGAAACAAAACAGAAAATCTGAAGAATTTTTCTTTGATAGATTACTCTTAAATTTCTTAATACTTAAGAAAGGACCATTAAATCATCTAATCAACCTACAGAGGTAAGAGGTCAACAGATTTTAAACAGGTACTTCTACATTAATCTTAAAGACTTCGGTAAAATGTTTCCATTCTCAGAAGATTAAGCTGTATGTTCCAAGCAAAGTCAAGGGTTTGGCTCTCAGTAGTGACAGATGCTGGCTAAGCCAAGATGAATGACATCAGCAGGCAAACCATACCAGTTTGCTGGAAGAAGCAAAAGTTCTTGCCAGCCCAAGCCAGGAAAAAACTCCTTCCCCGTTCCAAAGCTAAGGATTAGAATGAGCCTAGTAACCACCTCAGTCTTGAAAGTACCTCAGTACAGGCATTTACCTCAAATTTCTTTCTAATAAACTGAATTAGTCCTACATTGTAGCTCTTCTGCAGTTCTGTGATCCTTCTTCAGACCATCTCTAGGAACTTCCAAGCCTATGCAAGGGCAAATATAAAGGGTAAAAGAAAGATTAAAACTATTGCTTGGAAATTACCTAACAATCAATTTAGCAGCATTTTCTATTACAAAAGAAAAAAAATCATTAAATGAATAATCAAACCACTAAATGACTGAAGTAACACTCGTCATAGTTGTGTTGAAAAATAAATTGTCAGATCATAGTTCCTTTCTGTGAGATGGTAACAAGCTTTGTGCACAAGGAAGAGACAACAGATGCCATATATCCATCTTCTGTGGAGTTTCTGACACTATCTCACATATCTCTAGCTTGCTTATCCAAACGCTACCTCCTCTAGAGGCAATAATCACATAGATGGTATAAAACTGGTGGAAAACCAATTTAGATGTAGCTGTCATTAATTCACTATCAGTAAGGAAGGCTGTATCAATGTGACATTTGCAGGAGTCTGCCCTGGGTCTGATAGTATTTGATGCATTAGTTATTGACCTGGGTTGTAAGAGGAAGCTTTTTAAACTGGCAGTTACACCAGTCTGTGAAGAACTGCATGCATTTCAGAGAGGAGGGCTATAATTCAAAGTGATCTTGACAAACAGGAAATAAAGCTGAAAAAGGAGACTGCAATTCAGTAAGGACATGTGCAAGGCTTGCATGCATACAGGCTGGAGAACATTTAGCCTGCAGCTCTGCTGAAAAGGATCTGAAACTACAAGGTTCACAAGCTATATGTGAGTCAACAATATCAATGCTGTTGGCAAAAGGCATACATGTTGACGATCCAGAAGACTGGTAAAGTTATTTTACTTTTTTCAGCACTAAGGCCTTACCTGCAGTATTGTGTTTATTTCAGCCACATTTGAAAACAGATTTGGACCAATTCCAGAATCTAACAAAGAGCAACAGGCATGACTGAAAGTCTCCAAAACACCAGCATCTATGAAGAAAGACTGAAAGCACTGAGATTGTTTAGGCTGGAGAAAAGACTGAAGGGGAAAATTGTTAACTGTTCAAATGCTGAAGAATGTTCCTCTTGACTGATGCAAAGAGAAAGGCAATAATCAACTCTCTTCTCAGAGAACAGGAGTAATATGTCTAAATGGCAGCACAACATTATTAACATTATTAACAGAGATAGAAATGCAATTGTCCCACTCTACTTGGCACTTGTCAGGCTGCACCTGCAGTACTGTATACCATTTTGGACTCCACAAATCAAGATGCAGACAGCCTGTAGATTGTCTAAAGAAGGTCCACAAAGATGAGCAAAGGGCAGGAGAACCAGCCCCATGAGGAAAGATGGAAGGAGTTGGGTCTTTTCTCCCTGGAGAAAAGAAGGGTTGGGAGACCCTCATCACAGTACTCTGGTGCTTAAAGGGTGGTTACAAAGAGGACAGAGCCTCTCCCTTCACAAGGAGCCACATGGAGTAAACAAGGGGCAATAGGTACAAGTTGCACTGGGAGAGATGTCATCTTGATATAAGAAACTGTGAGAACAATCAATCACTGGAACAACCTCCTCAAGGACATGGTAGAGTTTCCCATCATTGTAGGTTTTCAAGATGTGACTGGACGGGGTGCTAGATACGCTCATTTAGGCTCCCTTTCACATGGCAAGTTGGACCAGATGGTCTTTCAAGGTCTTTTCCAACATAGGTTGTTCTGTGGCTCTATGGGTACACATCACAGCACAGTGGGCGAAGAGGCTGTGGAAACTCCAACTCTGGAAAATTTTGAAGAACAGTCTGGTATGATATGTGTATAGTTTACCTTGCCTTAAAAAGGACAAAAGACTGCAAGTCATTTCAGAACCCTGTATTCTATGATTCTAGGGCAAGTATGTAAAATTGACTTTTCTCTCTACAGCTCATTTGATTAGTACCAGTTGCTGTAACTACTAAAAGTGGCAAGTAGAATTAATTCAATAAGCTAGCCTGAGACAGGCAAGCTCTATCAAGTCAGAAAAATTTAAGTTCGGGCAGTGCAAACAAAAGGTGAGAGCTATGAAACATCAAAATTACATAGTAATGCAAAGTACACTAAAAAGCATAGTGAGAAAGGAAAGTAATTTAATATCAATTCACTAGTAACTGGATTTATATATGTTATATAGGAGTAAGGATTCAAGTGTTCCCTAGCTTTATCAGATAACAAAGAGGTGGACTGCAGTGTGGAAATGGAAAAAAAAACATTTAGACAAGAGAAGGTGATTCAATAAGAAGTATAAGCAAGCTCCAGAGAGTCAGAGTAATAAAAAATTTTTAATCCCACAGGGATCTGCAGGCCTGAGTCAGAAATGATCAAGAGACCAAAGACATGTAGAACACTGAACCAAGAGATATAATGCTGAAATGGAGAATGATGGAAAATTACTGTATCTGATAGATAGAACCTGACTACATGGAATCTTAGGAAGAGACTGCTGATAATATAATGATCATAGGCAAGAAACAGTTTGTAAAATCAAAAAAACACCTAGCAAGAAACCTTGCCCATCAAAATATCACAGAGATGAGAGTAGTAAAAGCATCTAGTATTTCAAGAGTAAATCCATTAGCATTGATACTGCTTTTTTCCAATACATTGGTATTTGCAAGGTAGGTTTTCCATTTGACTGATTTATGTACATGCATGTGATATCTTTGCCCCGATGTGGTCAGGTTGCTACATCCTCGTTTTACAAGACTTTTTTTGCCACAACAGGAAACCCATGGCAAAGCACATGGGTATTAAGTTCTATGTCCTGAAACAAAAGACATAGCTCTATTCTCTTGCAGTAACAAGAAAGGGGAGCTGCCTTTAGATTATCTAGCTTAACAGAAAGAGGATACAGAAAGACTGTGAGAACCAGCTGTATCAGGCAAGAAAACATGGTACAAACACAGAAGGAGGAGGCACTACCACCTTAAATACAAATTCTGACTGCATTCCAATTGTAGACAGAGAAAACCAGAGTGTAGAAGGAAAAGATGGGAGAATCAGGGACAATTCCTAGATTTCTGGTCTCAGAAACAAAAGTTAAGAACTGAATTAATAACTGTATACTGGTATCAGAAACTGGGAAAATAAAAACTCTGTCAACAGCTTCTTTCTAAATGAAGTCATGCCTGTACTCAGGAGGTAACAGAATCAAGATGAGCATGTAAGTAGGTGTTAGAAAATGTAGAATTGATAAAACGTACAGAGATACAATGGCTAAAATACTCATTATGCATCATAACAGGGTAAAGATATATAAAAAACCTGTCAAGAGGGGATTCTTTAGAAATGGGCAGGGAAGGTTGCAGAGCTAGACAACACTGAAAACTGAACAAATAGGAAAGTATCTTCAGTCAATTCCTGGTTTCTTGCTCAATAGAACAGGCAGAAATAGGAGAACTGAAACTTAGATCTTGTCTATGTTGAGTATCTGAATTGCAGGATTATTTTTTATTTGGCTCCAAGCATCTTTACAAGCAATTTCTGTTCCTGCTTTGCATATTACTTAAAGAGGGACGTTTTATGAAAAATAATGTGTTCTGGTTTTTTTTTTCCTCAATCATCAAACCATTTGGATGTTTAATTAGTCATTTTCTTCACTAAGTTTCAATTTGAGCTCATTTTACTCAGAAATGAATCTGAATTGTCAACTTACACTGACTTCTAAAGCATCTTTATAAACCTCATATGTAACTTTGGCAGAAGTGTGTTTAAGTAAGACAAATTAAAAATGAAGTTTTTATTTCTGTTGGGCAGGTACCAAATTCTGACTATACCACAGTATTAGCACATCACACTAATAACGGCAAAACTACCCAGTAAGTCAGTGCACATCACTGTAGAAATAAGTTGCATGTTAGGTTCGATGCAGAATTTCAGTACAAAACTGGAACTTCTCATGTTATTTAGTCTCAGATTGTTTCACAACAGTGAAACCCAGTCAAAATTTCTCCCATCTTTCCTGGGAGTTTGAATAAATTTTAAAAGCCACTGCAAGATCCCTCACTTTGACTGCTACTTAGCCATGCTCAAGCCCAAGCTGCTTTCTACAACATAAAAAAGCTCCTTCATATGCATTGGCCAAGTGTAACACAGTGAACTGGATCACCTAGGGTCCACCTAGAACGGCAGGCTCTTGTACTTCAGTACAAGTCCAAAGTTTTGTTATCCCTTTGCTAATCACAAAAGCATGAAAAATTGTAATGGTTTTGATAAAAAATATAAAGTGCAGAAAACAGTAATGTTTTTGATAAATACGGCTTGCAAAATTGCCATGAAGGCAAACAAATTTACCTCTCAGACACCTTCGGTGAAGCCCTAGCAAGACTCCAAAAACAACTGATTAGAAACAAAACCAACAAAGGTGCACAACAACACATTTGCAATGGAATATTGAGTTATTTCCCAAGTTAAAAAATGGCAACTCCTTTGGTGACAAGAATAGTGGTTCTTACTCAAGAAAAAAACACTGGAAGCATGAAAAGATATGAACTTCAATAAAATACTGAAGGGTAAAATATCACCGTGAGATAAACAATAGTGATTAAAAAGATAAACCTGAAGGCTTTGAAAATAGAGTTATGAGAACCTACCAAAGGACTATGAACTAAAATCTCCAAACTGACATGCTAAAAAAATAAAACCCTTTAAAAGAAAGGATACCAGATCAAACACATCAACACTTACATTTTGAAACAAATCAACAGTTACATTTTAAAGAATAAATTACTTGTCTAGAAAAAGATTGTGGCAAGTAGTCTACAAATAAAAGACTATTAATCATAGGACACAGTAGGTAAATTCAGGAGATTCATTGTTATTATAGCTTATTGTATAGCAAATAAACGGCACAAAAGGAAAACAGTGAAAGTGAAATGTATGCAGAGATGCATTAACCATACAAGGGGAACAATGGTATTTTGAAAAGTTAAAAAGCAATAATGCCGCACTTAGTTACAGGCAAATTCTAGCTCCAATATCCAGTGTTTCCAGAAACCTTCAGAAAAGTTAGATGTAATGACATGTGTTGTTACACTGCCATCCTGTGGCAAGGTACCTGCAGCTTTCTGTGAGCATAATACAGTTTACCAGACGATAACCTGCTTTCAAAAAGAAAATACTTAGCATTCATTCTTGTTCTGGAGACACAAAAACATCAGCAGAGATTTAGGTATACCTGACATTGCTCAAGAAACATCAAGTCTACTGAAATGGCAGTAAGAATTTCACTTTGGAGGGCTCATGACTTCAGTTTCTGAAAGACAATTTGAAGCTATGGCTTCTGAAACCTAGTTTTCTGGCAGTTAAAAAAAATGAGTTTATCTTATTCTTTTCCTCATGTTGTAAAAATGAAAGACATTATAAATAGATAATCTAGTATGTTGAACACATTGGTACACAACCTAAGATATGAGGGAGTGTTGATGTGACCCTCTAATTAACTTCAGCCTATTTAAAATTAAAAATAAAATTACTCAAAAAATTTAGGAATCTTACATTTCCTATTAATACCAGATCCTAGGATTGTGCTACTTTGTAGTTCTAGCCTTGCTCCAAATCTCTGCATTAATATGACAACTAAGGCTTGAGTTTCTTAAAACACTTCGGAAACATCTTCAAACAAAAAAAGTAGGTTTCTTTAGGTGCTTTGCTGATTTTTAATATATTTTTTGCTCTTGGCCTACAAGTGAAAATTGTAGTAAGCTGTGAAATAAATCTTCTGCATTGCAGAATTTTAGCTTTGGGAGAACTGTCACCCACAGTAAGGTGATAAACAGAAGAAAAACATTCCAGGACAATAATTGTTTCTCTACTCAGGAAAACACTTCAATTTAAGCCAATAAGTATGTCCCAACAAAGTCAATGAGGATAAAGCACACTCTTAAACACATGCAAAAGTCTTCTGAGAAAGGACTGAGGGCACTAACTTTAGGAATAGGGAGAGAGTCGGGGATTGAGCTAACATGGAAATCTTTTAATCTCAGAGTTGAAGCTCTCTGAGAAAAAGACACCAAAATTGACACTGCCAAATAGGCAGGTACAGACATTTATACTTCCAATATCTGCATATTTAGAGAACAACAGCTTTCCAAAATAGTTAGACCTTTTGACTTGCTTTCAAACACCAGAAATTTGGCATATAACAATCTCAGGATGCTGAGGACCTTGCCTAATTGGTCTCCAAGTTTATTAAAGAAGCTGGTGATTTACTTTAAAATAATTTTTGTGACATTTCTTTTTCTTATTTATATCAATAAAATTCTTCTGAGTTGCCCCATAAATTACTAAACCTTCAACTTATGTCAATTGGATCGTTTGCTCAGAATATCCAGTATTCCAAACTGAACTACATTTGACTATCAAGAGAAAATAACCCACTGAGCAGTTAAACAAATAACTTCTGCCAAAATAGCACTACATCTTTAGAGTTGTTTCCCAACCTAAAATTGTCTATTTCGTATACTCCAGTGACATCTAGAGGTTGTCCCCTGCATGCGACAGATTTTACCCTTATGTTGCAAGTCAGGCTCTGACAAGAACCTTGAGCCATTCGTCATCATTCTGCAATTCCTGCAAGATTTTCAGAATACATCTGACATCTACAAACTTTCTACCTGCAAACTACAATATGTCACCATTGTGCACGTCCCTTTCTACTTCACACACATAGCAAATGTAAGATAAGTAATCAGAAGCCTCCTATATACAAATCCCTGCAACTGAAAAATCAGGTGAACACCGAGAATATACTCTTCAATCCACTGAAAAACTCATTGCATTCATATAACTGCCCTTTCTCAAAAGTCTTGTTTTTCTCCATCCAGCAGAACAAGATCTGCACACTCATGTATCCTTTTGGGCAGGATGTGTTGTGCTTGGAATACAATTTATGTTCTTTGGTCTGTTCTACAGGCCATCAAAGTAGACAAACCTCATCCAATTATTTTGGGGACTGACAAAGTTCCCAAGATGGATTTCTTAGGTGCTGCCTTTGCAATAGCAAGTGAAGTCTAAATCTTTACCAAAAAAATTTCACTGACAGGAAACTGACATAGAACAAAATATATTTGTGACACTAACATTGGAATACCTAGAGCGACATCTATAGTCATAGCTCCTAATAGTGATTAGGAACCTTAAGAACTGCTTAATATCAACAGATCATGTTATGCACTATGCAAAGTATGTAGAAGAAATGTAAGACACAGGACATCATAGGAAGAAACATGGGGGAAGTCTTTAGAGCAGTATGTCAAACCTTGGCTTACAGTAGCTTTGTGTCTGGAATACTCTTGGCACCACTAAGGATGGAGATATGCAAGGATGCAGATATACTAAGGATAGAAAGCAGCAAAAGAAATGCTGAAGAGCTCTCTTTTTTTTGTTTGTGTTATGCCAAGGCAATCCAGGACACCTGCCTTATGAAAAAAGAAACACCCCTACCTATCAGTTGAGTGAGTGCAAGCATTTGAGAAAGCAGAGGACAGGTAAATACCAGAAAGAGGTAACAGCATCTGTCACTAAAAGTACTTTAGAAAGAAGGAAACAGGGTTTCAGAATGTGTATTCTTCTGGCAGCCAGTGTAAGTCTCCACAGAATCTGAGCGACACTACACTTGGTAACCATGCATGTCATGATCGCAGTACAAGCATTAGCTCACCTCCAGGTTGTACAAATGGCACATGGTCAACTCGAGGCTAATCTTACCCAACTTTGCTTCTGAAAAGATATGGCACGTCTATCCAAAACCAGAATTAATTTATTGAGCCTTCTAGTGCTTGGAGGAATTTTGACATCAACAATTTTTATTTTTACAAAGAAGAAATGAACAAGTAGTTCTTCCATGACAGTACTGGTGAGTTGTTATTCCTAGAGAAAAAGAAAAATAACCCGAAAAACGAACAACTCACTACTTAAATTAGCTACTACATCAGAGAGAAAATAAAAGTTTCTGCAGTATCTGCATAGCTTGAGGACACCCATTTACGCTGCTATTTCCAAAATGCCCCAAATATTTGATAGACACCCTCCTGACTCCAAGGAGGCCATTACCCAGACTTGATTCTTCTGCAAGCAACTTAATTCTGAAACTCAAGAAAGCTATTTGTACCTTTTTTTTAATGGATGATGAATTACTACAAAATTTCTCTAAAAACATTTCACTGTATCTCTTTTTTCTAAAATCCAATTTCATGTTTTCTGTAAGTTATTTGTAAGCAGCTCATTATCCGTGAAAGGAAAGCACCACCACAAACGGATCTGAAACAGGGAGGGGAGCTACTGCAAAGCCAATTACAGAGATTTTTCTGTTTTGTAAAACACGTTCCCCTCGCCTGACAACGACATCTTCACAATGCACAGCCCTTTCAGATCAGGTAGCCTTCCCCCTTCCCCACATGCAGTCACACAGGGACAGCAGGCGGGTGCAGCCTGCGCCCCTCTGTGCCAGCAAACCAACTCTGCGGGGACAGTTACTCCGAGGAGCTACTTCTTGGCTCCCATTCCCCGACAGCTCTGCCAGGCACGGCCAGTCCGCGGCCTCTGGCGGGCCTGGCGGCGGGCAGCACTGAAGAGGTCCCCCTCCAG
>NW_010163129.1:22963-124589 GCF_000695765.1 Mesitornis unicolor | reverse complement strand
GGCGCGGCTGCTTTTCTTCCACCCCCGGGGATTGCAGCCTTAATAGCGGTTTCCGAGGTGAGTGGTCAGAGGCACCTGCCGCCACGATGAAATTCCCATTTTCGTCTGGATCCGCGCGTGTTGTTAAGGGCTGGTGTTGAGCAGCGCTCATCACGTAGGCTTTGTCTAGGTGGAAGCATGGCTGGGGCTCTTCCGTCATCGCGAGTTTAATTCTTTAATCGTAGCCTTGTTGCTTCCCTCCCTCCCTGCCGAGCCATGCTACGCAAGCCCACACTCAGCTCCATCTCCAGGGTGAAAGCAAACTGCCAAAATGTTGTAGAAATGCAGCAAGCACTAGGGAGAACTGGAGTCTAAAAATGAAAGCTGTAGTAAAACCACAAGGTCACAGGCATGTGGGTGCAAGTGTTTGATTTCAGGGCTCCTCTTTGCTTGTGCTTCGCAGGAAGCTGTTCTCCAGTCCCAGATGTTGGAAATCTGCGAGTCAGGCAATGGAAATGGGGGCTGAGAGAGGCTGGGGTACTCCATGTAGTCTCCTGACACCTGCCTTGCCATTCACATGCTTTTTCTCACCACCACGAATAGAAAAGGTGCTCTTTTATTAAGAAAACGGACACTTGCACATTGACATGATGATGGTGGCCAAGAAAAAAAGAGCTGTGCTGTATGGCTTTGGCTGGGGCAGTGGACATCCTCAAAGAAAGGCATTTGTGTTCCCTTGGGTGCATCTGATAAATGTTTCTCCCCTTTTCTTTCCGATTGGTTCTTCAATAGCAGCTTTGCCCCTTTTCCAGCAGAGGCATTTAGCCCAAATAGGGAAATAATCTAGCATTTCTAGAGCCAAAACCTACCGGCCAAGTCATGAACCCCCAGGAAAGTTGATGGATTGCCTGACTCCTCTGATACCCCACGAGCTCTTTTTCTCTGGAGCCATAAACAACTCCTAAGCCAGTGCTGGGGAGCCGCGTTGCGCAAAGCTTCCTCTGTACCAGTGTTTGAGTTCAAGACACTTGAGGAAATTGGATGTACTCTTTATGCCTAGTGTCCCTGAATGCCACCACCAAGTAGCACAGTTTTAAGCTGATAAAACTTTGCTTGCTTCCCTCTATTTAGTTTTTTTTTTTTGTGATCTTTTGGCAGTGAATTGCCCCTGAGACTTAAATATTCGCTGGGCTGCAGCTGCCCAGGCTGCACCTAGTGTGCTCTCCTGGCACTGCTGTACACTACACAACATGAACTTGGCTCATGTTCTTGCTCTTGGGAGTCTCCACAGCACCTTGCATGGTGCCATACAGGCACAGCCATTTCTCTGTCTATTTGGGCCTTTAGTGATGTCCTGATCTGCTCAGGGCTTTCAGGGTTGCAATTTTCCAGCATTGTGTCTAGGACAGAATTTTAATTTTTTGCTGTGTTTTCGGGGGGATACAGTCCTGCTGGCTTACTGGGAAAAAACCACTGTTCTCCAGCATCCTAATGAAACTCAGATCCTATAATAAAGCTCAGTGTCCCACAATGCATGAGCATCACTGGACAACCAACAGGCTGGCCATGGACAACACAAATGGCATGCAATGGTGGATGTCCTTGCGACCGGTACAGTGAACAACCTGGAGCTCTGTTCAAGCTCAGGGTGCCGTGATCTGCATGTGCTCCCAGCTCATGGATATTGGTGCCCGCAGCTGTGTAAATCCTGGGTCTGCTGCAGGGCGCTCAGGGTGCTGTGCCTTTGGGACTCTGGCATCCAATATGGGCTGAGCTCACTGATGGGTCTTTCCCTTGCCAAGATCATGAGTGGTATCTCTCCAGCTATTTTCAGGAAGCTTGTAGGAACTTGGCTTTCTACTCTATGTCTATCCCTCTGGTGATTTTAGCTGAAATTGGGAGGGGGGGAGCGATGTGAACAGACAGACAGACATGGAAACTGTGATTTCATATGCCTGGCTTCCTAAGGAAACCTAGCTACAAATAGAAGTGAGATTTGCTGCTACAAAGAGCTCCTGGGGAGAAAGAGAAGGTGGGGGAGGCTGGGGAGGAGAGAGGGGTGGTTAACCTTGCTTTTGAGATAGGCAACCAAAGCCCAGCACACACCTATGCTTAAACTCCCTTTCCTGAGATCTGGTAGTCAAACACCTGTGCATCTGCTCAGCGCTGGTGTTCAGCTCCCTCTGGAGTCAGTGGTGCGAGAGCTGCGCCTCTGGACAGTGACTCTCCTGGAAGGTGCTACCACCCTTCACCAGCCAGGATCAGGCACCTAGGTGATGGATGGAGCATGCCAGGGTGGGACTCCAGCCCAGAGTAGCCTGCCCAGCTCCTGTCTAGGTCTGTGTCCAAATTGCCTGGATCCACAACCTGCATTCATCTCAGCGTCTCCCCATACACATTCCCAGGGACATCTCCCACGTCTTCATCCCTGGATGGCTGCAGGGAGCTGGGGCTAGAGATTTGTCTCTGCTCCCCTGAAGCTTTCTACTCCTTCTTCCTGCAGAGCCCAGGAGAGCATATTGCTGCACAGGGGACCCACACACAGCTACAAACCCAGTGCAAAAATGGGTCCAGAGGGAAGAGAGGACACAGGCAGATAGAGAGGAAAGCATCAGGCCTGCTAATTCCTCTCTCCTGGCTCCTATGGGGCATCTCTGGGCAAATGCTTCCTCCCAGGCTACCCAGGAGCCTCAGGCTTATTAGCAGTATTTTGTTCTCCCAGCACTCATGGGAGGTGCTCTTCCCATTTTACAGTGGGAGATGCAGAGGACAGGGAGCCGAAGGGCTGCCCTGAGATCGCAGAGGGAGTCTGTTGGCAAGGCAGCCTCAAAGACGGCTCGTGGAGACCAGGCAGATAGCATCGTGCTTAAATCAGCGAGGGAAATCCACGGGCAGAGGCAGACATGAACAGCCCAGGAGGAATAATGGGGAAGAGGCTGATGCTGCCTGATAAAGAAAAGACTAAAAGCAGGTGGTAGGGATAGAGATACAGTCTGGAGACAGCAGCGAGTAGGAGGGGAGATGTTAAAAAAAATTACAACCTCAAGAGGAATGTAGTATTTCTCCCTAGCTTCTCATTTCCTGATATGTTCCTTGCTGAGCTCTTGAATCATGGGGAAAAGGGCTGACTGGCCACTTGGCCTCCATGCGTTAAAAAGCAAGCCTGGAATCTCCCTGACAAATGCTTCCAAGCTCAGTCTCTACAAGCTGCCCCCAAATTCATCCAATCTGGCTGAAATTTTATATCAGGGATGTTTTATTTTCTCTATTTATCTGTTTATTTTGGAAAGTTGCTGGGGAGATTGTGGGAGGAGATTGGATGCTTCATTGAAGAGATAGGATACATGGAAAAATCAGTTGCAGACTGATAATTGTTCTAACTTTTTAATGTTCTTTACAGAAAACAGGGTGGCCTGATGTGTATTTTACTTGATTGCCTTCATGGAGGGCTTCTGCCTCTGACTATATTTGGAAAGGTTTTGATGTTTTTTTTTTTACTGATGCAATCAGGATGCTCACAGCCTGGAAATCATTTTCCTGATGTGGAGATCTGGAGAGTTATGGGCAGGGGATGCCAACAGGCTGTGCCTGTTTTGGAGTGGCAGAGCTGGGTGGAAGGGAGAAAGATCCGGGCAGAGCTGGAGCAGGGCTGTAAGCCAAGGGTCTTTCAAGCTGTGTTTAAAGTGCCATCACTTTAAAGCCCTGAGTTGCAACACAGTATTTGAGCATAGTGGCTTTCTTCCACATGTCCAAATGTACAGCCAGCATGGTGGTAGGGTCCTTCTCCTGCCTTGATGGGTAAAAATCACAGCTGGCAGGAGCTACTTTTTACCAAAGCTGTGCCACGGATCAGCATCAAGATCAGAAGTGAGCCTGTGGCTGCCTAGACAAATCTGCAAGCACCCTCTACCTTGCAGGGCTGTTGGCATCCATTTCGTGCCCCTCGGCTGAAGGAAGCTGGACCTAGGCTGTTTGCTGATTTACTGATTGATGATCAGTGACTAAACAAGTTGTTTGGGCTTTTTTTTTTCCTACAGTCCTGTCTTTTCTCAGTACAGGCTTTGCTTGAGCTGCCCTGCTGAAGCAGATTGCTGCTGTCAACTAGGTGTACAGGCTTCAGCACAGCCAGGAAGGATCAGCAGGAGAGTAGAGGCTCGCTAGCCCTCTGAAGATGGGACAGTGGGTGTGAGTCCCACCTGTGCAGGCAAGGTGTGCAGCGCTTTCTCCAGGGAAGGCTTGTTACTGCTTGCAGTAGACTCCAAAGCGCTGCTCTCCTCCAGGAGAAACTGGGAAAGTGGTGCTGTGACTTGGAGACTTCAGGTCTCACCTTAGGGTAGAAGTATAGGGGCACATAACTTGAAAAAGCTATTTTTGCTGAAGGTGGGCACTTGTTGGCTAGGAAAGCCTGTCCTCTCCCTTTGGGTCTTTTGGGAAGTTGCTGTCTTTTCTGCATGGGCACTGGCAGGGGAGTGAGTAGCTGGATTGCTTTCAGGCTCTGTTTCTGTAGCTTGCAGGCTAGCTGTGCCTTGCAGTAGCTACTAGCTTTTTCTTTGTCTAAGTTTTTGGCCCCTCTGCGTGAAGAGAGACCATCTTTCTCCTGCCCCTGACACCAGCAAAGCGGGTTTTGAGCTGCCTTCCCTGTGCACTCTCACTAGGAAAAGCTCCTCTCTGCCTGGCTCTGACTATGGGATGGGGAAAGGCTGGCTGGGAGTCCCCGTGGTGTTGCAACATGCTCCTGGTTGTATCCTCGCAGCATGTCGAAAAGCAGCCACTCTCGTGTGAAGCACAAGCTTCCTACTGCTCCCTCAGCAAGTGACCAGTCACCCTGTGGGGACAGGGTGCTACTCCTGCCTCTGGTACACTAGTGACAGGGCTGTGGGGACACCTTCTCCCATACAAGCTGGCAGTAAATTCACAGTAATTATGTTTATTATGAAACTCATGTCACAGCGTGGTAGGCACCGTCGGATAGCGTTGGTGGTGGCTGTAATGGTGTGAATGCTGCTGTGTTACAGTTGCTCTGTACACATTTGCTGTCGAACGGTGGGAAAAAACTTCCCCGTAGAAAGCCTCTCACTCCCTCTTTGTGTGGCCACTCATTCCTTGTGAGCTCAGGCCATTTTCTTCCTTGCCCAATCCTTCTTCTATAACGAAAGTGTCTGGGCTAGCAGTAGTTTTTTAATACTCTTAAAAAATAATGATGCTGCCAGCTTGTTGCAGATGGTCATAAACCTAAAGGTATAGGAAAATAACAGGAAGGGTCTTACAGTGGATATTTCAAGGGCGAAGTGCCCAAACAGAGATGGTACTTTTGGGAGGCTGCTGCAAAGGAAAAGCTGTGCTTTGTTGAAACGCAGAGGAGCTTTCAGGCTCACTTTGCATGATGCAGCAACCAGCCAGCCTGAAGGAGTGTTGCTGCCAGGGAAAGGTCAGAGCAGAGTCTAAAAGGCTGTTTTCTCCCCATCTGGTAGCTCCAGAGCTGGTGGGGCTGGAGCACAAGCTGGCAGCAGGTGCTCTCTCCTATCAATTTGTAAAACATGGAGCTCCCACGCCCAACAGGGAGCCAAATAACTCTGCAACCCTCCTAGCCCTACTGTGGGCAACAACTCTCCTCCTGGTGCTTGACAACACTGAGGGTTGGAATAGAGTCCCTTGGCTGGGACTTGCCTCTAAACTGAGCTTGCCTCGAAGAACCATTGCCTCTTGCAGGCTTTCCTCCATGACTGTGCAAAACCAACTGCTAGTGCCATGGGGGGGGGGGTTGTCCACCAAGGGAAGGGGCAGAGCTGTGACTTCAGGAGAGCGCAAGTTGGGATTTGGCTTTCCTGGTTGGCTCCAGCTCTACCTGAAAGCTCTCAGGCAGCCGGTTTCAGGGAGCCCCAGGACAGCTCTGCTCCCTTAGTGGTACAAAGGGCTTTGCATGCTACCCCTGGGCATGGGGTAGTGCTTACAGGCAGGATTGTGCTGGCCTGGGGTGGTGGTTTGGGGCTCTTCACCGCATACATATGGCCAGCACTGAGCCCAAGAGCAGCTTGCACCCCTGCCTGGTGCTGCCATGATAAATCTGACCTGAGAGGCATTGAAGGACTGACACCAAGACCACGAGCACGATGGCAGGCAAGGTTTGCCAGGACTGCTAACTCGGCATGCTATGAATCAGCTACCGCATTTGCTTTTATTGTTGATGGCTGGGATGGGAAATGCAATTGAGACACCTTAATGAAAAGCTAACAAAGTTGGGTTTGAAGGGAGGGCTGACGTTCCGGTAGCCTTGCTTCTTGTTAGAGAATAATATGAATGATTTGTCTGGGAATATTCCTACCGCTGCGACTGCAGCAGTGTGCTGACCATGGGCCGAGACCCTATGCAAATACAGCGTAAGAGGGTCTCTGGGGACCAAGCTGTTTATTTTGGATTGTACAAATAAAAAAATGCTGGTAATTTTATAGCAGCTGCTTCTCAGATATTTTGAGTGTCAGTCTCTGATTGTGTGTGTGTAACCAGTGTGTTGTGGCCAAGCATTTTCTAGCCTTCCATAGTTCCTGAGTCTGTTCTTAATAACACTCATTGTGAATTGGTTCAAGTAGGAAAGCTGGTGAGGGTATGTGAATCTTGCTTGGTGACTGCACCACCAAATGCTGGAGAAAGTTCAACGTAGAGTTGGGGGATGCTACTGCTGCTCAAAGAAGAGCCCTGGTACATTGCCAAGGCTGGTGGATTTTTCTTGCAAAGCTTCAGCCTTTCCCCACCCATTTGAACTCTCCAGAAAATTCCATGTTTCTTATCTCCTGCCATTTGAGGGAAAAATGCTCTTTGTACATGGAGAGCTGGATGGGAAGGCCAGAAAGATTAATTGCTCAGATGCAACCCTCTAGGCCTTTTTTCCTCCTGTTTAATGTAATATGGGACTTGATTTAAAAAAACAAAAAACAAAACCCAAACTGAAACAAACAAAACACACACACTCCCGCCTCCAAAACCAACCTATATTAGTATGTTTGAAAGGGAAGAACATGGCAAATAAAGTTTGAGTGACTTATTAATCTGATTTAGTGGGTGTCTTTTTTCTGACTGAGACTTCCAGTGCTCAAATCCTTTTAAGACTGTAGAGTTGGTCCAAAGTGTGATGGGACTCTCCTATTCTTCATGACCTAAATCAGTGACCCAAAGCATAATATTTTCTCTAGAACCATCTGTTTCCTCTTCTTGCCAAGGGGATTTCACAATGCCTGGTTGCTCTGAATGATATGACTTGCCACAGGGAGAAAATTAACTGAACAAGGGCAGGTGGATGCTCTTGAGTTTTCTGTTGAAACTACCACCCTTTAGAAAGAGAGGGTGAAGAACCATGCAGCCGAGTAGTATTTTATGCCCACACCATTTTTTTTAAACCTACATATTAAAAAACAAACTACCAACAAGAAACTAGGAGCTATCTGGGATAAACAGAGTAGATACAAAGTCAGTCTGTGTTTTGACAGCCCCTTTATCAAATGTCTCCGAGACTGGGTTTGGAGCAGTGTGAAACACAGGAGTACAGATGTTGGGTGACTAATTCATGCTTCGGCTAAATTTCAATGACCATGAATGCACATCTGTTTCAGCTTAGCTATCCGCCAAATGGCCTGCAACAAGGTACTCTTCTTTACAAATGTAATGTTTTTAATTTTTTACTTCAGATTTGTACACAGTGGCTACAGCCTGCGTTGTGGGAAGCAGAAGGTACCCAGGGACTGTGATCAGGGGAGCAATGTTAAGGGCTTCTGACTCCAGCAGTAAGAGCTTTTTGTAGCATTAGCAGGATTTCCAATGCAAACAATTCCTTTCTTTTAAATCTGTCTTCATACAGGAGACTTGCTTTTTCTTGTTCATCTTATCTGTTCTTATCACCCAGCTCTCTGACTTGCTCACTTCCTGCTCTCTGTATCTTTTTCTTTTCCTAATTAGAAAATTGGGAGGGGAGCAGGCAGACTAACAGTTCCTGGTGAGGAAATGCCATTTATATAAAACTCTCTTGATAAATTCTCAGTATTATTTTTCCAGCCCAATAATCCTACTACAACATCCTTACATAAAAGCAAATGGAGAAGAGGACTTTGATCCATCGTAACCATGTCTCTTTGTGGAGTAGATCCCATAACGTGGGTGCAGGATGGTACCCATTGGTTGCTCCAAGCCCTCTTTCAGGAGGAAGAGAGAAGGTGTGCTTCACCATCCTGCTTGGGTCACGGTTGCCATGACTGGGCCCAGGTGACGGCTGAGATGCTGCTACTGGATGCGGCCTTCAGTGTGGGTGGGTTGGTCCATGTGTCCCAGCACACACAGCTGTGAAGCTGTCAGACCTGGTGTTGTGTTTGCTGGAGACCGGGCAGATGGCAAATGAAAGAGTGAGACCTGTCAGATGTTGTGGAGGCTTGACTTCGGGAGGCATTGACTGTATCTCCTCTTGTGTCCCATCTCTGATATGGGCTTAGGAATACCACCCTTCTCTTAGGAGGTGAAACTTTTAATGGCTAGGCTCTTTTTTCTTTTAATTTCTAGGGTGTGTTTTATTAATGAGCAAAACCAGTTCAGCCTTTTGTATTCTTCAGCAAAGGTATTAACATACTCCTTTTCCTCTCTTCACAGAGAAATTTTTAAGTACCATGTGATTAAATTAACTTGGAATGGAGAAATGCAGTATGGCAAAGGCTCTCCTCGAGGAAAAAAATATAGCTTTAATAACTAGGAATCTGGCTTTTATTGGCTAGTAAAATTGAGAATGTAACACTGAGCATGCTCAGGTTTTTTGCACTAAGCATCTCTATGTACTTAAAGGCATCTGTTCTGTCAGTTTATGCACTGTTAACTAACTGCAAACCTCTTTAACAGCTCCTCTACACTGCTGGAAAATCCTGAGGCAGGACAAGGGCAAGTACTGCTGTCATGCCTGATGACTGATGTTGTAAATGGAGTGAGAAAGGCCCTTGAAGGGGAAGCCGTCAAAGCTGACCTAGTGGGAAAAGAGTGCAGGGACAGGTTTCCTCTCAAAGCATGCCAAGACAGACAGGCTTGGATGCATATGGGGCTCTTTCCAGTTTTGGGAAGGTGCAAAGTGATGTGCTGTGGAAGGAATAGCTCCAAAATCATTAATTAAAGACTGCCCTTCTGGTGCACCTTATGACCAAGTTATTGTTAAGAATAAGGTTTTGCCAGGGCTTGAGCTCACTTCATGCAGATTTCTGGTGTGGAGTAGATGCTTGGGAGGACTATGAGCAAGAAAAGGCTGTGAAACATGTAATTTACAGTGATTAAAAATGGCCATTATAAAAATATTTTTTTAAAATTATGGGAGGATAGATTTCCCTGTCTTCTCCTGTGCTTACCCTGAACTCCAGTGAGTGAGTGCACTGTAATTTTGAAATGGGAAGTCAGATGCAAAACAGAACAATCTGCTTTAATTAGATGAGAAACAAGAAAATACAATTGAACAAATAAGCTTTTAGCAAAAATAAAGAAAGTGGCATTAAACATTATAGTAGCTAAAGGGAGTAGGTGCTAGCCCACTGCTGGCATCTGAATCCATCCTTGTTCAGATAACTGAACTAGGTGATTTGTACATGGAAAACTGCAGTAGTCATAACACAAATGGATTCATTAGATGGTTTGTCTTGAGTAACATGATTACTTGATTATATGTTTGGGAAAGATGGGCAATAAACAGGGCATAGATTAAAATCTGTTGTCTCTAATCGGCCTCACTTAATGCATCTTTCCTTTTGTTTCTGCAGGTTGTGAACATTTGGGGTCTGTTGGGTGGAAGCGGCCATGTCGCGAGCAACTCACCCACCCTGTCTCTCAGTGAGCTTCCAACTCCTGAACATTGTGCTGGTGTTGCTCTTCCATGCAGATGGCATACATGCAGAGAGCCCCAGTGAACTGCCTGTGAACGACACCGAGGAGTGCACTGGCTCATACATTTGCAAAAAGGGTGTGATTTTACCCATATGGGAACCCCAAGACCCCTCATTCGGTGACAAAATTGCTCGGGCAACAGTGTATTTTGTAGCGATGGTGTACATGTTCCTGGGAGTATCTATCATAGCTGACCGCTTCATGTCCTCCATCGAAGTCATTACATCCCAAGAGCGGGAAATAACCATCAAGAAACCCAATGGCGAGACCAGCAAAACCACGGTGAGGATATGGAACGAGACTGTTTCCAACCTCACACTGATGGCCTTGGGCTCATCTGCCCCTGAGATCCTACTATCTGTTATCGAAGTGTGTGGCCATGGCTTCACAGCAGGGGACTTGGGGCCAAGCACAATTGTGGGAAGTGCTGCGTTTAACATGTTTGTCATCATTGCAATCTGCGTCTACGTTGTTCCAGATGGAGAGATAAGAAAGATCAAGCACTTGCGAGTGTTTTTTGTTACAGCAGCCTGGAGCATCTTTGCCTACACTTGGCTTTACATTATTTTATCTGTGTCTTCTCCTGGGATTGTGGAGGTTTGGGAAGGCTTGCTCACCTTCTTCTTCTTCCCCATCTGTGTGGTGTTTGCCTGGATAGCTGACAGGAGGCTTTTATTTTACAAGTATGTCTACAAGAAATACCGAGCTGGCAAGCAGAGAGGCATGATCATTGAGCACGAGGGTGATCGGCCATCCTCCAAAGCTGATATCGAGATGGACGGAAAGGTTGCTAATTCTCACGTGGATAACTTTTTGGATGGGACACTGGTGTTGGAGGTGGATGAGAAAGACCAGGATGATGAGGAAGCCAGGAGGGAAATGGCTCGGATCCTGAAGGAGCTGAAACAAAAGCACCCTGACAAGGAAGTTGAACAGCTTATAGAGTTGGCCAACTACCAGGTCCTGAGCCAGCAGCAGAAGAGCAGGGCCTTTTACCGCATTCAGGCCACTCGGCTCATGACAGGAGCTGGCAACATCTTGAAGAGGCATGCTGCGGACCAGGCCCGCAAAGCTGTCAGCATGCACGAGGTCAACAGTGAGGTGGCAGAAAATGATCCCATCAGCAAGCTTTACTTTGAGCAAGGTACCTACCAGTGTCTGGAGAACTGTGGCACTGTTGCCCTGACCATCATTCGCCGAGGAGGTGACTTGACCAACACAGTGTACGTTGACTTCCGGACAGAGGATGGGACGGCCAATGCTGGCTCTGACTATGAGTTCACTGAAGGGACAGTGGTCTTCAAGCCTGGAGAGACCCAGAAGGAAATTCGGGTTGGCATAATTGATGATGACATATTTGAGGAAGATGAGAACTTCCTGGTCCATCTCAGCAATGTCCGTGTGAGCACTGAGACGTCAGATGAGGGCATTCTTGAGGCCAGTCGTGTCTCAACACTTGCCTGCCTGGGATCACCATCTACTGCCACTGTTACCATCTTTGACGATGACCATGCAGGCATCTTCACCTTTGAGGAGCCAGTAACACATGTCAGTGAAAGTGTGGGGACCATGGAGGTGAAAGTGTTGCGAACCTCTGGTGCACGAGGAAATGTTATTGTGCCCTACAAAACCATTGAAGGCTCAGCCAAAGGTGGTGGAGAGGACTTTGAAGACACCTGTGGGGAGCTGGAGTTCCAGAATGATGAGATAGTGTAAGTGAAGCTTTTATTTGTTACTTACAGCCTATGGTTCTCCTGAAATTAAATGCACATGGCTCCCAGAGCTGCACTAGAGGTGTTTGAGTGCCAGCACATTGCAGTAAGCCATGAATGTCCTTACATGCTATGGGGAGTCTGAAATGCTGTGTTCCTGCCTTGCTAATAGATCAGAAAGTGATGTCTGCTCAGAGGCACTCCAGCCTTCCAGCAGCAGGGAGGTTTGTGAGCCCAGCCTCTTGCACTTTATCCATATGCTCAGCAGATCTCTATAGCTTCAGCTCTACAATGGAGCAGAGAACTAAACCAACCTGGCTGTTACTGCTCAATAACAGGGACCTGCCTTGCCAAGGGCCAAAACTGAGTGTATGAATTGTGGTACCTGCTTCCCGTTGCCTGTTGAGGGTCAGGTCGTCCAGGACTGGGCCACAGCCTGTTCCACTCATGGTCTGTTTAGGGCTTTGGTGAAGGTCACTTCCTCTCCTCCTCTTCTAAAACCTGCAGGCCCAGGTCATTGTCCAATGCACGTCCTGAAAAAGTACTGTCATGCAGAGAAGCCTCATGATTAGGATGCAACTACAGCCACATTTGGCTGCTTGCAAATAAAAAAGAGGCTGAAAGCTGTTAGAGGCTACTTCTGGGTGTCGCTAGGTGGATGGCAGAAAAGTTACTAGCTCCATAGCCTTGTTTACTGCATTATGTGGAGGATACAAATTAGCCCAGTAAATCATAGTAGAAAACATCTATCCTTGAGTATGTCATGAAGACATTTCCTTGCCCAGTGCAGGCTCTAGGAAGAGCAACAGCTGGGAGTTGCCTTGTTCCAGCCTCAGGCTCTTCCTGCACTGAAGTCTGTCACTGTAGAACAGTCAGTCCCTGCCAACAGCAGACTCTGCAGCACAAAACCACTGCGTAGAACTTGGGGCAGTCACTGATAAAGGGCACTGCTGTGTCATGGGACAGCTAAATGTTGGCTTGGGTGTTGCATATCATACAGCTGGTCTTTTAGGAGCTGAGAGAGACCCATAATGAGTGCTAAGAGTGAGCCTTTTCGGTCTGTTACTTGCATCTGCTCCATGTGCACAGGAAGAATGGAACAAACAGGGGAATCATTAAACTTTAAGTAAGGGGAAAGAAAAAAGTGATTTGTAGTTCTCATGCAAAGTATTAGACCAGCTGGGGTTTTGACTAGTCAGGAAAAACTGAGGAAGAAGTTCACTGCTCCAGCAATTAGGAGGCCAGAATATGCCTGTTGCTGACACAAAGGTTGACAGCACATTGACAGCTGTTGTTTCTGGCTCCTGAATGATATCTGTAGTAGAGAGGAATGCAGTTATTTGATTTTTTTTTTTTTCATTTTGAGAGAAGCAGGGGGTTGTCTGCAGAGATGCAATGAACTAGGCTATAAGGATATCCCCCAAAGGCTCTTTACTTTTTAACCAGGTCACTCAGCACTAGCAAAACTGGGCTACTGTCAGGAAGACTTTGACGTTTGGTCTCAGTTCCCCTGGGATGTGACATGTTTACACGGCAGGCCAAACACAGGGCCACAGGCTCTGCGACTGCGCTCAGAGGAGCTTGGGCTTCCCCCTTGTCTTGGATCCATCACTCTGGCCAAGATCTCTGTGCTATACTTCATCAGAGACAGGTAGTGCCACCTGTGTCTGCGCTGCCTGTCAGTGCTCAGTCTGTGATGTGGGGTTTTGCAGTGGGACAGTGGTGCCTTCTCCCCAGCGTAGTGTCCCCAGGGCCCACTGTACTGTGCCTATGGCCTTTGCTGACGGCCTCTCCTCCACTAAGCTGTTCACTGCTGACTTTTGCCAACAGCCGCAGTAACTAAAGGGTGTGCTGGAAACGGGCTGACCGCATCCTGTTGGAGCTGCTGCCTGGCCTCCCGGGGCATGCTGGTGTGCCCTCCCCATGGCAGCAAGCCTTCTCCTTCCTTTTCTTGCTGGCTGTCAGTGTGTGCACCGCAAGCAAGAAACAGGGGAAAACAGCTTTCTTAGATACCCAAGTGTGTTTTTTCTGTGCAGATGTCAGAGCATTGCCATTGTATCTCTATTGCTTTTAAACTATCCTTCTCTGGAAACACAGGGAGGGACAGTACGTAGGAGGCACCACTTTAGGAATTCTCAGCCTGGTACAGATGAAGGCTTGGGGAATGGGGTGGGAGGAAGTGGTAACTGCATGGCCATGTGTTGACCAAGGAGCTTGCACCATTCAGGTGGGAGAGGACACGCACATACCTTATTTTTCTGGAAGAAGGATGAAACTGATTGTACAGATTGCAGTCTATTCATGTGCCTGCAATGGTAGGTATTAATATAAATGAAATTAAATTAATCTAAAGGAATGGCCTGAAATGGTAGGTATTAATCTAAAATTTAGCTGCTACAGTCCATATTCAGGTGCTGGATGGTACTATCTGTCTTGCAGATTTTCTGCAGGTCCATGTTTGCCTGTACACAAGTTTAGGACAGCCCTGCAGCACAAAGGCAATGTGGTCCTGAAGCTGAAGTGCTGCTTACAGGCATCCTCACTTGGAAGAATTTGCTCTGCTGGGAATAAAGAAGATGTGCTAGCACAATATGTGGATTGTAGAGCTAAAGCCTGTTTACTGTGTCATTACTTGATAGTGCTGTGCTTCAGCTAAATCACAGCTATGCAGAATGGTGCAATTCCCTAGCACATTTCATTCAATAAAGTCCTAAAATTTCAGGTTTTCCCATGCTCTGGTAGCCAAGACATGACTTTGCTTCTCTTTCCAATGGTCTTTAGTGACTCTTCAGCTTTGCTGTTCTAGACTGTATCAATCAGCTTGATAAAATCAAATAAGATGTGTTTTCGTGGGGCACTAACAACAAAGGTAGGGCAGTGCAGGGGGGCATGAGGATGAAAGAAAACTATGTACAAGCGTCTGTTATTAGAGGGCTGGCTTGCTGGTAAGTCCCAGTAGAACTAGAAAGTGCTGTGAGGGCCCTGATCTTCTAGAGACCTTCCTCCGGTTCCCCAAAGGCCCCATTATGTAACATGTTTATTTGCAGCGTCCAGAGAGACTTTCCCATTTTGCAATCGGTTGATGTCCCCTTTCCCAGAACACGCAAAATAGCTGCTGTGTAGCTGCTGAAGCCACGGCATTCCTGTGCATTTAAACAAAGATCTCATTCCAATGCTACCGAAAAAGATGTGTAATGAAGAAGATGTTGGTCCTCCTGTGGAACATTTATCCTAGCACCGCGTGGTAGGTAGCCTCTTGGAGAGATGCTTTCCTGCTCCTTGCTCCTGAAGCACAGTTGTGCTTCTGGGCACATGTTGGCAAGTGAATGAAACAGCATTTAAATGTGTTTTGCAAAGGATTAGCTAGCTTTGCATGACAGATTATTCCAAGGTGTGTGGGAAAGATAAAGATGTCTGACTTGGGTCTCAGCAAGATCAGTCTCAGTGATGCTCTGAGACATCGGTGTGCTATGATTTAATGTGTAAGAGCTTCCCTCTGGGGCTATCCTCAACAAGGTGACTCCAGTCTTTGTCTTGCATCTCCATTAATGATTAAAGCTTTCTTGATGAGAACATGGAGAAGATGTGTAGTTGCAGGCTCTTCCTGCCCATCCGTCTACCACAGCTATTGTGATCGTAGAAGAGGTCACTGGTTCATCTAGCCAGTGTATTTTTATCTTCTGAATGAATGCCAAATGAATTCAAAAGAAGTCCAGCCTCCTATCTTAGAGGAGGAAGCAATCCTTCCCATAGCTGATGGGAATCTCTTCTCCTTGCTGTCTCAAAACACCAGGAGGGGCACCTCTTCCAAATGTAACTGCAAAGCTGTATGAAAACTCTGTGTTCTTTTGAGTTCAAAAATGGTAGTTTTTTTAGTGATAACATTGCAACTAGGGATCCACTACAATCTGCATGCCACATGTCTGCACCCACACCCCCAAATTAAAAGTTTTTACTGCATTAATAGGTCAGTGAGGAAGATGGTATACAAAATTATAGGGTAACATTAAACTGGCATTTCATCTATGCAATTACACCAGTAAATGCATGGAGAATCTTATGTCTATAAATCTTGCTGTTCATAATATATAGTTTATTTGTTATAAAAGGTGCCTGCTGCAGGTTTAGGAAGTGACACTCTTGGCCCATTGAATTTGACTTGTCCAAGCCAGCTTTGGCACTTCTCTGGAAGCATAAAACTAGGACCCAAATGCTAACAGGGACACAAATATCAGCTAAATCCTTTGGTTTTTTAGGGAAAAATGTCCCCAGAGACCACAGAACCTCCCTCCCAAGAGCTCTTAAAAAATGTGAGTGTCAGTAAATATAGATTGTGGTGGGGGAAAAAAAGTGGTACTGCTTTTTTAAGTTCCTCTTTTCCAAAAGAAGTTGGGTAAGATATTCTAAAGAAACAGCAAAAATAAAATCCTGACTCAGCCCTGAGACCTCTCAAGCTCAGTTTTACATCGATGGCCTGCAGCCTCAGAGAAAAAAAATGAAACCTCCAGCACAGCCAGCCTTACAGTAGGATGCAGTCAAAGAGCAGAGAGTCTTCTGATGTGGGAGAGAGACTGGTGTAAACCAGACTGACGGTGAAGAAAACAAACATTCCCCTTTTCACATTTCATTGTTGAAAATGAATCCTTCTTTGTCCCGTCTCTCTTTGTCCCACTTCATTTGTGTGGGTCAGTGTGCATCCCCTCCCTCACAAGCCCTGCCTTGCACAGGGTTAATGTCTAGAGGCACAGTGTGAGATATCAGAACAGACCAAATAAAGATTAAACTCTTATTCGGCCTGCTTCCAGCACCCAGCTTGGGTTTTAGAGCATGTTTTCCCCTCGTCACTGGCAGTCTCGCCTGGCCCAGTGGGACTTGCAGGCAGTTCAAATACAGCCACCACGACCTAGGCCTTGGGTCTTTGGCAGGAGCACCCAGTGCCCTGGATCCATCTTATAGGAGGTGACCCTGGCCATGGCCCACAGCAGGGAGCTGAGCAAGTGTGTCACATCAGGCTGGACCATGGCATGGGGGCCTGTCTCCCTTTCCAGGAGAGTTTTGAGAAGTCCCCTGAGGCTGAAATGTATCATTGCTTTGAGTCCTGAAGGTCAAACACTGGTCATCCCTCTTCAGGGGGGAAGATAGAGCCATAACATGGTGAGCTGTCTTTTCTTTTTCTCCTGTTCGTTCACACAATGTCTTTCCTGAATGCTCCTAAAATGTTAGCCAAGATCTCCCAGCCATGTGCATCTCTTAAAATGCTGTGCTCTTATCTTGGTTGCATTGGATAGCTCCCACATTTCTGATAGGACACAGCAAGGAAATAAGGCTGTGTGGTGTTCACAGACCTTCCCCTCTCTCCTGTGCTCAGGTGCCTGCAGGTGCTTGCTGCTGTCCTAGGCACAAACGAAGCACCAAGTGACACAAGACATGGTGTGTACTGCAAAAACAACATTCCCAAGTGCCGTGTGAGGTCTCAAGCCTGCAAAGCACATACTCGCAACTGTCTCTCTAAGTGTCTTATGGCCTGATCTAGTCCTCTCCTCCCCAGAGTAAGGCCCACGAGGGTGCTCCTGTCATCACAGTGTTGTGGGATAGGTCCTGCCCATAGATTGCTTGGGGAGGGTGAGCATGGGATGCAGACTGTGCCGTTTGCCCAAATAAGTCATGAAATCTAGGAACTTGATTTGGTGATGTCCCCTGTGGAGGGGATTAGGCAACGAGCTTTTGTTATTGGACGAAGCAAGTTGTGCTAGCACATCAGTGGGGGAATGGAGAGGGGAAAGGGTGAGGACAAGAGTGGTTAGCTCTCACTGAAGAACTGACACAGTTTTTGTCCTTGAAAAACCAATGTTTCCTTATTTGTAATGAGCTGTTGTTGGCAATTTACTGCTGCCAGCTGCATCTCTGTGGTTGATTAAGGGAGCTTGGATCTTAAATATGTAATAACTCTCTGAAAGCCATTGAGAGGCAGTTATTAGCTTCATCAGGGCCTGTGTACACATCCGCTGTGCTCCTTTATGAAAAGGCTACTATTAAATGCATTGTAGTAATTTATAAAACACAGGATCCAGGCTTGTTTTAAAAAAATTAAAGGAGAAACCCTAGTGAAGCTTGAAAGAGTTATCCTGGAGTGAAGTGCTGCTCTGCAGCCTCTTGCTGTGAAGATGAGAGTGGGGGACAGGAAAAGCTCTGTCCCCCTTTGTAAACTGTTTTCGTTCCCTGGAATGTGCTTGAGCACTGCTGGCAACAGCATTAGCACCAACTGTGATATACAGGTCTTGTCAACAAAGCTGGGATCCGTCCCTCTCCCTCTGGTGCATGTGGAATCCTTTACTGTGGCAAATTGTTGAGCAGAGGGAGGTAAATTGTTGGTACACAGGACTTGGATGCAACTGCTGAGTTCAAGTTGTTCATCTGCCTTGGGAATAGGCTTCTCTCCTCTGACACTTTGCCCCCAGGTTTGACCTCGGTGGATGGCACTCAGTAGTTTTCTTTCAGCAACAAGACTGCATTTGTGGGCTTAAAATGCAACACAACAAAAAGCAGACAGCTGACCACAGCTGGCATCCAAGCATCTGTGCAGATGGGCAGAGAAACATCTGCTGTCATCCAAAGCCAAACGAAGAGGAGAAGCTGGACCTGGCAGATAACTGGCTGAGTCAGAAACAGACCCTCCCCAGGGGAAGAGGCTGAGCCCAGAGGCATCACCCTGCACTTTGCGGGCGGCTGGAGCCCATTGGCCGTCTTGTTGCTGACAGGGGGGAGATGTCAGCCTGCCCTTGGCAGACAGGCGTACCAGAGGTGATGCACAGTCTTCCAGGTCTGAGTCTGCCCTATACGTGTCCCTTCTGGCTTCGCTCGCACCAGGGACAAAATTCCATGTTACTAGCACGGACATGCACTTTGCTGCTGTGCGAAGAAAGAGACAACTATGCTATTGTCTCTGCTCCTTCCCCTGTTCTCCAGCACCATAGGATAACTCTGTTAGCTTAATCTTCACAGTCTGGTCTTGCTGAATCACCGGTATTTCTACTCTACCCTCAGATGAGTAGCTGTGATTAAAAGTTAGTCTTTCACAGGCATAGTGTTTATGATGGACGAGTATAAGGCTTAGCTGCACTGGTACTAGCGGGTATGTTCTGTGCCTTGCAGTCTTGGGCATGGTTGGAGTTAATTTCGGTCCTCTCCAAGTCATAATTGCCATTTAGCCTGAGGACGTCTTGGGAGATATCAAAATCTCTACTAACAATGTTTCTGACACTGTCATTGGAGGCGTTATGCTGGTTTCCAAGAATGGCAATGCTGGATCCTGGGTGACAAATAACAACGGCATTCTCTTTAAAAATATCTTAGAGTAAGAGAGAAAATAGTCTCACTGCTGTGCAAGTAAGAGGGTGACCAGCATGTGCCTCTTCCATCCAGTCCCTATATGGTTCCATTTCCATAGTGTCTGGACTCCTTCCTACACCATCAAAGCAACAATAAAATATGTTTGGCAATGAGAAACGAAGCAATCATGAAGAGTGGGGACACAGACTGGATCCCCATGAACTGAGTGCTGGAAGGAGACAGGTAGAGCTGATGGCAGATGCCTGCCCCATTGAAGCAAAGCCCTTTCCAGGGGAAGGTCCTCTGAGTGCAGATGCTCTCAAATTGGCTGAGGACAGGGATTGAGATGGGCTGAGTGGAGTCCAGTACAGAGATACTACCTTGTGGGTTTTTTCTGAAGGTGGTTTACATTTTATGTCACTGTTGTCAGGAGGCTTCTTTGCTCTTTGGAGTGCTTGAGTGATTCCTCTGGTTATTTGCTCCTGTTAGTATAGGGTAGTCACACACTGCACTATTTTGGGGTCATGTGATGTGGCTGTAAATTAACCACAGGCCCAGTATGCCCTGAAGAGAGCCTTGTCCCAGAGGCCAGATGCACTGTCACCAGGTGACAAAGCTGCTTTCTCGGTGGCTGGGATGTAAGAAGGACATGAAGTTTCTTGCTGTGTCCAGAACTAAAAAGGATTGTTTTGCTTTGAGTTCTTTTCCAAGCAGTGTTGCTTGCTTCCAGGAGAACAAAATAGTTTTACGTTGGCCTTTTGCAAACAATTTGGAGTAGAAATCTATCAATCCATCAAAGCACTCATTAGCCCCTCAAACTTCCCAGGCAGCCTTTCAGCTTTACAGTGCTAATGGCTCAGCTGCTCAGCCTGTGCAGGCATTTCCCCTGCCTGCCTCTTCTCCCCAGTGCTTGCCCTCCTGCTCAGGCTGCTTCTGTGGCCTTGGCTTTGCTGTCCTCTGACCCAAGACCTGACCTGTGCAGCCTGAGCGCTTCTCTCACCAGTGCTGTGACAGTTGATTTATTCTGGCATGCCTTTAGATATGAGCAAGAGCCATGCCTGTCTGGAGACAGAAGACATTGTGCTCAGAGGAGCTGTGGGTCCTTGGCCACAGCCTTCCTTTCCCCCTTGGCAATGCCATTCTGCAGCCTGGGCTCTGCTGTCCTAATACTGCACAGCTCTCACATGAATACGCAGCCGTGTCAGAGTATATGAGGCAGAAAAAAAGTCTGTTCTGCAGAGAGTCTGGAATAAATAGAGCTGCACTGAGCAGCGGAGAGACACACTGGTTTCATTGAGAACAGGAGGCTGGATCTGAGACAAAACCTGTTGCTTTGGCTCACGCAGGTGGGGAGCAGGGTTTTACCTGGCACCAGACTCTGCACAGGGCTTTGTATTTGCTTAGTTCAGTAGATTTGTATTCACACTTTGGGTTTGGTTATTGAAATTTATGTTTCTCCTTAGTGACTGGATATGTGATGGGACCTAGGGGAAAAAGATATCACTCCTACATAGGGTAAAAATAATATAAACAAAGTCAGTGTTAATGACCCTGGCACAAAGGATCCTACCACAGGGGAAACAGAGGGAAGCATAACAGAAGATCTACCTGACTCACAAACTCTCTAGTGACCTGGAACTCAGAAAGAATCATACAAAAACCCAAAAATGGGTCAGTTTAGTAGGGAGGAGTGTAACAGCAATGTGGGAGTGTTGGGTCAGAGTCAGGCTAAACATGAACTGGACTAGAATTAGAGGGGAAAGAGATGTCCTGTCCATGCCTTAGCAGTGCAGAGGGAGGAGGGGAAGGGAGCTGGACAACAGATTCCAACAAGAAGCAGGTCTCTCTGTGAACATCTGAGTTCATGAGGCCTGCAGGTGTAGGATGTCCTCAGACCCAGGCATACTGCAATTTAGCCTTCCCGAGGGGCTCTTAGAGCTGCCAGTAGTCATCCTGGATGGTTTCCTGGGAAATAGGTGAGAACTGCAAGCAAGCTCAGGAGCTGCCTTCAAAAGCAGCTCAGCCAGATTAGGTCTGCTTCTGTACCTAAAAGAACCTAGAATAAATCAACACATTATTTCTAAGTACCTCAAAGATAACAAGGAGATGAATAACAGCCAGCATATATTTGTCAAGAACAAATCTTATCAAGCCAACCTAATTTCCTTTTATGCCAGCCTTTTGGGTAAGGGAGAAGCAGTGGTTGTCACATCACTCAACTTCAGAAATGCTTTTAATGTCGCCTTCTTCAGTACTGTTGTAAGGAAGCACTGCCTAAATGGGCCACTGGAATGATGAGGTCAAACCTGCCTGGAAAGACAAACGTGGCAATGGATGGGGTTGTTTCAACAGGTGCTTGTCCAGAACTGGAGCTTATTGGGCATGGAAAAGAGAAGTTTAGTGTTTAAACTTGCAGATAGAAAGAGTGGAGAGGCTGGAAGCATTATCAAAGGTAGGATGGGGATTTACAGAGTTGGGCTGGGAAATAGCCTTAGCAGAAGCAGGACACTGTAAAGTGCTTGTGCAAGAATAGTCAAAAGCACAAATTCAAGTGGGAAGGGAATGACTGAGTCAGGAGGTGCCATTGCGACCTGGCAGCCAACTCTGAGCTCACGTCATGCTCTTGCAATGAATGAGATAGACTTCATCCTGAAGATATTCACGAGGAGTGCAGCCATCCTTACACTGTCTCTGCTGTGTCCAGCTCTGAGCACTCAACTCTAGAAGAAGTTGGGAAGAGTCCAACAGAGAGCACAGAAAATGACTGGTGGTCTGAAAAATATGACTCAAGGATGAGAGACTGGGAGAACTGAGGCTGTTTAATTTAGAATGACTCAAGCAGAGGGAAGGTCTAAGCCCTGAGCTATGTAAAGGGCAATAAGATACTTTCTATGTCTGCAGGGCTTGAGGAAGCAATAATGGCAATTTGGAATAGACGGGGGGAAATCTCTTCGTAGTACAGGTGGGTCCACTCAGGAGTAGCCTGGGGCAGTGAGTGACCTCTGCCAACAGCAGAGGACAGCTTAGAGACACTGTTGAAAAATTTACTGAAGATGTCAGGCGTATTGTCTCTTTTAGGACAGGGTTGGGGCAGATGAGGTCTTGGGAACTCTTCCTCTCCTATTGCTATGTGCTAGTCAGCCAAAAAGCATTCGTCATGTGAGTTGCGCTTCAGTCAGGTGGCCTCTGTCCTGCATGGTCTTCTGCCGCAAACGTGTGATGAGGTAACAGGCAAAGCAACCTACAGATGGAGCAGAAAGACCAAATGTGTGCATACTCATGCAGCCTTCAGAGCTTCCCTGTGGCCACCCAATCTGGGCTTTTTGCTCACTACGGATATCTGGGACAGGGACAGTGCTCGCCTGCCGTCTGTCTCCTTTGCTACTAATTAGATGCAATCCAAGCTTCCCTGCAGGAGAGCCCTGTCCCCATGGGGGAAGAAGCAAGGCTGCACAGATTAAGGAAGCTAATTAGAGGGGAAGAGAGCATTGGCACTGAAGCCCCAACAGTAAACTCTAAAATCTAGATAAGGGAGCAGTATTTAATTATATACAATTAAAACACTGCATCTCAGTCCCCTGAGAACTGGCAGTCTTGCAAAGCCCTCACAAAGGTTCTAATGAACAGATCTGAAGGCAGTGGTAGGTTGGGGGCTGTGTTTATTAAACTTCACCTGGGAAACACATATGAAGAGAAGAGCTAGGAAAATTCTTTTGGACCACTGGCTCCTTATGTCTGTGTGGTGTCCTCCCTCTCCCAGAGCAGGTAATGGGAACTCAAAGCCCTGACACTGAAAGGGAGTTTGCTCTGCTCTTTCCCGCAGGTGGGCACAGACCATTGCAGACACCTACACAAGGAGAAGCTATACTGAAAACAGAAGAAATTAGAGAGGGCTGTAAATACTTGGCCTGAGAAAGAGAAACAGTTTCTGTGCCCTTCTCTCCCAGTGCACAGGGGACAAAGCTCCTTCCCCTGTGCCTGCCAGCCAGAGGCCTCCTGCTATCTCCAGGGAGCACCATGCCAACATTCCCCTTTGCTTCACAATCCTGCAAAGGTATCTTGGGTTATTTTCCCACAAGTTTGCTTTAGCCACTAAAGCAACAACTTGCCCTGCCTGCTCCTTTGCCACAGATAGTACCCTCTCCAAGCCAGGAGGGCAGTCTGATTTCCCTGTAAAATGCCTGTGTTCAAATATTCACTGTTGCACTCTGTGCCAGCTGAGCCAGCAAGCTTTGTGGACTGCAGCAGTAGCTTTTATCCCTTAGCTGCTTCTGGGTTTTAATGTAGTAAAACCATAATGAGGGAAAGCTTGGATGGATTCATATCATCTGACAGAGTAGAACTGCAGAACCAGCCTGAAGTTTTCCAAAATTCCTCTTCCTCAGCAACTTCAAATCCTTCAAGAAGGCTTCAGTCAGCTTTGGGTGCCAAAGGAGGTGGTGCCTGTTTTAATTTGAAAATATAAAGTGCCAAGGGGCTCCTACCTCTTGAAGGCAGTAACTTTGAAAAGCGCAAGCAAAAGGCTAAAGCTCTTTCTCCTGCATCCTTGTCTCCTGATATTCCTCTTTTGCCTGGTCTTTGCCTCCACTTTCTTCTAGGTCCATGTGCAGACCCCATGAGTGACATCTGCGATGTTGTCACAAACAGCTTCCCTGGTGATTCGGCTGTTTAAAATGTTACAAGACCTGAAAGTGATCCCAGTGCCATTGAGGTTCATTTTATTTGCCTGAGCTTTTCTGGTGATGTTTTCTGCTGCTTTGCCAAAAGCTAAAGCCTCAGAGGGTTCTTCATTCATTGTGTTTTAGGTGAAAATTAAATTTATTGTCGAATCCCAGAGCTCCAAGAGTTGGGGTTTTGAGAAAAATGCTGACTAGCATCTAGAGTGCCCTGTCTGGCCCTTGGTGTAGCAGCAGAGAATTTGCCATCTTTAGGGGTAGAATTGCTCTCTGTTGTCAGGTCTGCAGAGCTGGAAGGGAAGGTGAGAGGCTTAAGTTGCTTCTTAGTTAAAGTCTTCCTAGACCTAGTATGAATGAGCATGTTGGTCTCTTGCAAATATACAGATTTCTACAAAGCACTTGCTAATGAACCAAAACAGCAGTTTGTCCCTTCAGTGATTTGTGGGGAGTCAGTAAAAGACCCAACCTGGGGAGCTCATTACACTGCTGAAGTCGTGCATTTTTAGTGGTGATGCTGGGAAGCTGTTAGCTGCTGGCTGTGATGCAGGGCGATAGGCTCGGCCGTGCTGGGAGAAAACCTGTGAGAGGAGACGTCTGTCACCTCCATGGGCTTGCATACGGGGCTGGCTCGCAGTGGGGGCAAGGCAGCCAGGCCATGCAGGTGAGGAGCAAGAGTTGTTGGTTTCCACCCCTAGTCGATGTAATCTAGGCTATAGGCATGCTGGTGTCATGCTGGGGCCCTGTATTGCCAAGTCTCAGGTATGGAGTGGAAAAGAGGAGAGCAGAGTCCGGCACCAGTGAGAAGGGAGAGCCACAGGAGCTTACGTGGATGCTTAGCCATGCACATGCTATAAAACAAGAGACGTTCTGGAAAATACAGTCAGGATCTCAGGAGTTAAAAACCAGGCACTTAATCCTATACATGAAAGGGAGCATGGCACTGCTTAGCCACTGCTCTGCTCCATGGGCACAGCACGTTTATCGCGTTCAGCTATTGCACAGCTCAGCCACAAAGCTAATTTGCACCACTGCCCTTTCCTCTTGGCATGAGTAGATGGACTTACTCACGCAGCAAATGTAGCCATCTCCAAAAGGGATGCATATAAGTCAAGGTGCACATATACCTAAGGGTTGCCTATGGCTATGCCTCAGCAGTCAGAGTAGGTGAAAGACCGACCAGGGAAGTGCATGTATGAGGATGAGGTGGGATAAGGTAAAAGGGAGGTGAATGCACAACAGGAACTGGAAAAGGAGGGGTGGAAGGAAAAATGAGAGGGGCCAAAGTCACAGTGGCTCATAGGAGTGCATCCTCTCAGATCCTGGTGAGCACTTCCAGAGCTGCAGCATCTTCAGGGTCATGTTCAGAGGCCCTTAGTCCCATCAAAGCTCAGAGCAAGGCTGTGCTGCTCAAGTTTGCAACAGCCAGTTGGAAAAAACTGTTTGTCTCTTGCCACAGAATGAGTTTGACATCCATGTCTTCAGTGCATTGAGCCAATACTGCACAACTTTCAGCTTCAGAGTGCTTGCAGGGAGAGTCCTGGCTTTGCACTAGACAACAAAGGTAAAAGCAATGAGGAAAAGAGAATTGTTCGCACCTTGCCAAGAAAAAACACTGTGCATGGAAAAGGAAGAACTAAATTGATCTGAATTTTCCTGCTATCGGTCAGCATTTTGGTGCCAAGGTAGTCATACTCTGTGTGGATGGGTACATATATGTGAGAGAGAGAAAGAAAAGAGGTAACATGAAGAGCTCCATATTTAACATTGCATTAATACCTTCCCTTCCAGCTAGAGCAGAGGTTTACAATTCCTTTGCTGGACATGAGGGGAAATGTACTTATCTGTGTGAACATTATTTAATTAGGGAAGAAAGCTTTACCCTTCAGGAAAGTTGCAACTGAATCAATTAGTTTGGAAGTCTCAAGAAATTAACTGAAGTTTGGGGTTGTGAGTTTTGGGGTTTTTTATTTAATGCTTCACAGAAAATTCAAGTTGCAGCTTGAACCAAACTTCCCTTCATTAACTCTGGATACTTAAGCAGGGGAAGAATTTCAGGCCAGGTGTTTTGAAAACCCTTGCTAATAGCAACTGTGGCAGAAGATGAAGCAGCAACACTTCAGCATCTCAATTTCTCTGTGAAAGGCAGTATGTTGAAAAGGTATATATCAAGTCAGGCAACTTGTGCGACAGCTCTTTGCAAGTGGAGATTTGCCTCTAGCACCCTAGTTATGTGATGGAAAATCCTGCAAAGGAGCAGGTGGGAGTTGCAAAGCCATGTGGCAGCTTTGGACCTGGAGCTCAGCATGATGGTGATCTCCACCAGCAACCATGGGGAGTGGTGCATAGAGCCTGCCGTCCAGTCCTTGCTGGGGTACAGCACCCTTTGATTTGTGGCATGAGTTTTATTCATTTATTTCTTTTTGAGCTTAGGCACATGTACTAATTAGAGGAGAACTGGTGAGCTCTGCTAACACATTTGAACACAAGTAGCTTTAGGCTTCCTTTTGGGTCATTAAAAATGAAGTAAAATTATGTTCTCTTTTGCACCAGTTATTGTGAGCAGGGGCCTTGATTTGGCAGCAGTTATCTCCCCAACACCACTGCACTAATGACTTCTAACGAAGAAGAACAGTGTGTTGTTACTGCAGTAGGGTGGTGTGAAGCTACTCTATGAAAAAGAGAGGCTGAGATAGACTGGTTTATGACACTTCCAACCAGCTTGTAACAAACCTGAGACTAACTGGCTGAGTTGAAACCCTTGGGAGACTGAAAGCCAAAAAATTTGCTGATTCATGAGGAAAAGCCCTTCCTGCATGGACATCCTCCCAAGCATGGGGGCATGCTGCAGGGTCAGCAAATCGGGTCTGGAGACCTAGCCAACACAAGTGTTGCTGTCTCCTGCGTCTCCCTTGGTTTCTTCATCAGTCCCATTGCAAAACAGGTCACACAGCCCCAGCACTTGCAAGCATAAGGATTTACCTCCAGGTTTTGCTCATATGTCCTGAGGATCTTCTCTACCTACTGGCATGTCCAAGCAGCCCAGGTGACCTTGACATTCAAGTTTTCTTCATTGCTCTGTGGGATCTCTCTGCTGGCTGCAGGCAGATTTTGACTGAGATGGAAGCCTTCAATTTTTGAAAGTAAATGATAGGCTATAAAGAAAGGCTTCATCTCACACCTGGTCTAAACTATAAGTACAATGTAGCTATGTATGTCAAAGCTGCTAGAGATGGCCTGTAAAGGTCATTTGGCTTGTCTCCATGTGTGCCAGAGGTTGTACAGGCTTGTTGGTTGTCATTCCTACTACAGCTGGAACTGGGGAAATGTTTGATTGAGTGTTTTTCCCCAGAAGTATCTCACTGCATTTTCTCCTCTCAGTGAAAATGAGGGAAATTGGAAAATTCCACAGAAGTGTACCTATTCTCATTTAGAAAACTGAAGGAGGAGAAACCACATAGATTTAGATGGAGGGTTGGCTTGTTTTTTTGAGCAGACACCTGGGACAAAATAAAATGTCACCTTTGCCTACTTCAGTCCTCGATGACAGAAATCCATACTGCAACACTACACTGAGTGACCTGCAGAGATTTACTGTGCTGGGAAGGCCCTGATCCTGGTATAGGGGTGCAGTCACATTGGTTGGGGTTCAAGTGTGAAGGAGGTGGAGACCTGCTTGCATACCGTGACAGTGGAAATGTCTCACCTTTCTTGAGCTGTAGAGCAAAATTGCCTTCAATGTCTTGGTCTGTTGCTTTGTGCCCTGTAGCAGTGCTCTCCAAAGGTGGTTGCAATGTAGGCATAAATAAAATTCAGTACACACTGGGACTACACATACCTGAAGCCATAATGGAAATCTTAATGAGTTAAATCAGAGCTTTTATTATCTAACTTCTCATTGTCAACCAGTTTCTGACATCTCTGTAGATAATTGATGTGGTGGAGAATAGTTCTTGCCTTCTGGAAGCTGGCTGCCTTTTGAAATGCTCCCATCAGAGATGGGTGTTTTTCAAGCTTGAACTTCTTCCTCATTATCTTGTCAATGAGAGCTTTCTTTGCACTAACTCCACCGAGTGGAGGAAGGAGAATGTATCGTAGGGAACATGAGGCTGATATATCTTTGCCCTGTGGATGTGGGCACTGAGGCCTCAGGAGCAGCTCCTCCCCAGTGAAGGGAGAACAATTCCCCTTTCTGCCAGAAATGTTGCAAGGGTGGCTGCAGCCTGGTAGAGGGAAGCCAGCTCAGCCACGGCTGTGGCTGAAAATGCCTTGAAGCAGAAGGGTTTAATCATCTGGCCACTGCTCCTGTTGGTAGGCTCCACAGCTGCTCCTTCAGCAAAGGAGCTCTTTTCAAATCTCAAAGCTTTCAGTTGCAGACAAAAGCAGTGCGTTTTTAAAGTCTAGAGGAGTATAAGAGACTGAAGATAAACCTGAAAAGTTTTCCCCAGTAGCTAAACCGCTAGGTTAGCTCCCAGGACCTGGGAGTTCTGGTGGAGGACAAGTTGACCATGAGCCAGCAATGTGCTCTTGTGGACAAGGCAAATGGTATTCCGCAGTGTATTAAGAAAAGTATGGTCAGTGGGTCAAAAGAGGTTCTCCTCCCCCTCTACTCTGCCTTGGTGAGGCCACATCTGGAATATTGTGTCCAGTTCTGGGCTCCTCTGTTCAGGAAAGACAAGGAACTACTGGAGAGAGTCCAGCAGACGGCTATGAAGATGATGAAGGGACTAGAGCATCTCTTTTATGAGGAAAGGCTGAGAGAGCTGGGTCTGTTTAACCTGGAGGAGACTGAGAAGGGATCTTATTAATACTTATAAATATCTAAAGGGCAAGGGTCAAGAGGATGGGGCCAGACTCTTTTCAGTGGTGCCTGCAGCAGGACAAGGGGCAATAGGTACAAACTAGAACACAGGAAGTTCAAGCTCAACATGAGGAAACACTACTTTACAGTGAGGGTGACAGCTCTGGAACAGGCTGTCCAGAGAGGTTGTGGGGTCTCCTTCTCTGGAGATATTCAAAACTAACCTGGACGCTATCCTGTGCAACCTGCTCTAGGTGAACCTGCTTTGTCAGGGGGATTGGACTAGATGATCTCCAGAGGTCTCTTCCACCCCCTACCATTCTGTGATTCCTGGTTATATCTGTTGAAATGGCTGAAAGAAGATCAGAAAAATATTTTTAGCACTCAGATTTCTACCAAGGATGCTGCATACTCATCTGAAAGAGTGCATACAGCTCTTCCCTGTCAGCTAGGCAGAGTAATCAACTGCATGAATCTGCATGCAAATATCACTTCTCTGTTTTAGGGATGATCCTTCCTTTTGTGGATGCGCCTTCCTTTTCAGATCTGCCCTTCCACATTTCCTATCTGGTGTTCGCGAGCTCCAAGTGTTTGGTTGTGGCATGCAGGCAGGGAGCAATGCGGACCAGTGGTCACTGGTAACCAGGCTTCTGAGGCATGCAGAAAAGATTGACAGGAAAGTGGCTCTGGAGCACAGGAGGAAGCTGGGAAGGGTCAGCAGCATCAAGGTCTCCCTGGCACTGGTTAAAGATACCAAATATGCACTGTGATACAGCCCACATAATGACTACCAGCAAAAACTATTCGGGTTTGTATTTCAAACTGCAGTTCTCAAGCCTGCATCTTCTTCCTTGCCATCACTGCAAAGAGACTTGTGTCTGATGGTTTTTTTCCACCCTGAAAACTCACCATTTGCCGTGGCGTAGGTAGCTGATGTTACTGCTGCTTTGGGACTGATTGAGACCACTGTTTGTTTGGCTGGTGGTTTTGTGACCATGCCCTGCTGAGATACAGTATGAGTTACAGAAAGAAAAACAAAAGAGGGTTTGTATTAAAATAGAAATGGTTCTTGTGGTTTTGTCACCACATATGGCAGGGACATACGCAGAAATGAATTTGCTGCTGTTTGCCGAGTAACAATAAGCAGGTTGAGACACTATGTTAGATCTTACAAAAGGAAACATGAATTTTCTTTTATAATCTCTGTTTTTTTTAATTCAGATGTTCACTGCTGTTTTCTTGAAATTGAGTTACAAGTTACAAATTCAGGGTGGGCAGAAAGCCATTCAACTGTGATGAAAAAGAAACAGGCTATCCCAGAGGGATATGGGTTCATCTGCCTGTCAGACTACTTTTTTTTTGGGATGTCCTTTGCAGAGGCTGATGAGGACCAAGCATTGTGGCCTCTGGCTCAAGGTTTATGCATGTTGGCAAACTGACTTGACTGGCTTGCAATTAATGTTACAGGTGAGCTGTTAAAAGCCTACATGCAGAAGACTGAGGGCAGGAATGGCAGCCCTTTGCTTTTAAGCATGACACCATCTCTGTGGTGGAGTGCATGTGCACAGCAGTGTCTTATTTGAGGGAGAGCACTTAATATCACAGGGACAGAGCTGTTGATTCTTCAAGGACTATGAACCCCTTCTTCCCTCCTGGAAGGAAAACCTGCCATGCTGGTTTTCAAGCCCATGTGAGCATACATCCCTCCTCTGTGTCTCATCTAAGAGGCAATGTCCCTGTCCTCCCAACCACACAGCAAAGCCAGAAATAATGACTCTTCCAGAATTACAGCAAGCCTGAAACTGGGAGGTAGGCAACAGTTTGCAAGCTGAAGGGGAAGCGAGGACAGAGTCGACATCTGTGGTGTTAGGTTAGCAAACCCTCAGCTACAAGCAGAGGAGGGCGACAAGAAAACACCATTGTCCCAGCCAGACTCCAGCTTTTTAACCCCTGGGTAGTGAAGAAGTACCTTGTGCCAGGCCATGTGCCCTACATTGGGGGCACGGGCACCCCTGTGCTGTTGCTCCCGGCCAGGGGCGCAGACAGCTGTGGGGACATGTGTGACACATGAAGCACCTCTCTGAGTAAAGCTTTACAGCTGATTGCTGCTGTGGAAGGACAAATTTTTTTAAAAAATGACATTTTAGTGGAAAATGTGGACTTTTGCTAAGAATTTTTTCACAAAGGGTAAGTCATAGTCACTACTAATATCTGAAACAAAGTGTTTCAATGCCTTGTGATTTTCTAGGTCCATTTTTATCCAGGAGTTGCTTTTGCTCTCATTTCTGCAAGCCTGAATACCAGAAAACATCATTCCCCTGTTTGCCAGTGAGGGCTTTGTAAAATGCCCTGCCTCTTCTCAGCGGTGCTTTACTTCAGGAGTGCAGTGGGTCACCCAAGGCCTTTGCAATAGTTAATAGAGCTTTATAATTCAGCACTGCTGTCACAGGCAGGCGAGGAGGGGGGGGGACATCTCTTGTGCATCTGCGGCATGTTGCGCCTGGTCGTACACGTGGCTGTGAGTGTGGCATGCTGAGACATCCCTGGGAGAGCAGAGCTCTTAATGCAACAGCGTGACAATCATACTTCAAAGCTGATTGACTATACGGGCTTGTTAATTTTACAGAGGTTAATGGATCTCGTTGGTGCCACGTGTATGAGGATGGCTAAGGACTTTGCATCTTTTTCTCCCCCCGTGTAGTTCTTTGACCATATATAGCCAAGGTATCAACTTACAGGCCCAGGGATTTCAGCTTTCTGTTTAGATTTTAGATGAAAGGCTGGAGTTGGAAGTGATTGTTATAAATATTTCCTCCTATCTGGTAGCAGTCTGACTTCAGTCCCTTCTAAGGAATTCACCATAATTATCCTTTATAACAGCTGCAATGAAAACTCCGCTCCTGGCAAAGGCGCGTGAACGGAGCGTGCCCTCCAGCCACCCCGCTGGGATGGGATTGCGCCACATGTTGGAGGGTTCAGCCACATGTTGGAGGGTTCAGCCACATGTTGGAGGGCTCGCTGGAGGCCAAAGCCTCAGGTGAGGGCAGAGCTTTGTTGCAAAGCCTGCTACGGTGCTGCTGGCCTCTGCACCCCGTGCTGCATCTCTGTTGCTTTGCTGTGGGACCGCTGCTAGGGCAACAACGCGAATGTATGATGTCACACACTTCGGCAACGTTTACAAGCCAAAGGAAACGCATGCAAAGACCATTGGTGATGTTTTTAGACTCTCTGCATACACAGAAAGAGGGGAAGTTGTTCCTTTTGCAGGCTCAAACCTGCCTGTCTGCTTTCCCCTTCCTGGCAGGGTGCTGCTGGCCAGGGTCTGGCTAAGGGGCTGGTGGAGTGGCCAGGGCTGCGACAGTTTGCAGGATCTGGGGTTTGAAAAGCAGGTGAACATCCTTTGCCCCATCCTGAGGGTTGCAAAGGAGATGGAAGTGTTCAATGAAAAGGGCCGCCTGCATCCTCCAGCAGTTTCTCCTGCTGTGGCTATGCAGGGGATGGGAGGAGAGGTCGGGCACTCTCTGCTTTGCAGAAATCACGGATTCATCCAGGCTCTGCTCTCTGCTGACCACCAGAAAAGAGCTCCCTGTGTCTGGAAAGGAAGAGGAAGTCAGTGCCATCCAGCACATCACCCGGCTGTCCCTGTGGCATGGGGGCACGCCTCCTCATGTGTACAGCCAGTGGAGGGCATGGGCAGGACATTCCTGGAGGAAACTTTCTGCCATTTCCATTTTTAGGGAAAAGTAATGAATGTAGTGAGCCTTTGGGGCCATTATCACTCAACTAGAGATGCCCTGAGACTGGAGTCTGGGTGCTTTCAGTCTCACAGTTGACTGACCACTGTTTTCCTCCAAACACTCAGAGTAACAGAGAGGATGAGTGCTGTCACCCTGCCCAGGACTTTTCCTTTTTCATTTTCCCCTTTCTCTCTCTTCTATCTTTTAAAATATCTTCATATAACAAAAACCCTACATCAAACCAGCCAGAGCTGCCACTCTGTGCAGAAGGGCTAAAAAAAAACCCAAATGCAGCAAGATCGGTTAGAAATCCTGACTCCCAGGGCCTCTAGAAATATGTGCCACAGAAATGTTGCACTGTTGTGCAATTTAGTGCCTCTGAAGAAGAATAAATCTGCTTTCAAAAAAAATCCATCTGCATATTGCATATATTTATAGTTAGCTGCAAGCCTTTCCAGTGAGAACTTTCAGAATTTATTTTAAATTAAAGTGACTAGCGTGACATACCAGTACTTAGCCTTTTAACAAAAACATTTTAGTCGTATAAATACAGTTGCTATTATTAAACTCTAGGGAAAGCCAGCAAGCTGCTCCAAATAACGTCCCTCTGGCTTGCCTGTCAAAGCTCTTCTGTTGATACCCAGAACCAAGGCATTTGAACACCTTGTTGGAGGCCAGGGGTTCATTTTATTTTCTGCTTCTCTGATGGCTGTTAAAGCTTGGTTTAAACTTTGTTTCCACTTTGTCATCTTTTTTCCCTCTCCCTTTAAATTATGTTATTTCTTATACTTTTTTACTGTCCTTTAAACCTTTTTAATAGTTTTCCTTCCTCTCTCATCACCCAGGGAAGCCCAGTTCCCAGTGGTACTTTCTGGCCTTCTCTCTAAAGGCAGCCAGAAACTGGTCTGATAAATCAGTTACTGGGACCGATGGCTTAACAAAGAGTAGGGGTATTTCTGTGCATGGAAAAATGTCTGCAGATGAGATTTTAGGAAGTTTCTGTCCCTTTGTCCTGTCTGTATTTACACCTTTCAGAAATGCCAAGAGGGAGTGAAATTTGATGCTGCAGAGTACATAACACCAATCAAGGTGCTGGCAGGGCTCGAGGCACATTCTGACCAGTTTTAGGGTCCTCCCTTCCAAAGCTCTGTCTTGAGGTTAAACGACAGGCGACCACTGCTTGGGGTCAATTCTATTTCCTCCACCATGGTCTTCCCCGAGCTCATTTCCAAACAAGAGCTGAGCAGCTTGCTCTTGTGCATCCTTTAAGCCTGTGTGGCTGCTAAGAGAGGGAGGAGGCAATAAATCACTTCAGCCAAAGGCATGGGCCCATCCAGTCCCTTAATTAACAAAGGGCTTTCCCCTTATTTGTAACCTCCTTGCAAAGCAACTGAGTATGACTGGTAAGGAAAGGAAACATCTGCACTAGTTTAAAAACAGATGTTTCAGGGCAGAGAGGAAAATCTTTTTCCTGCTCTATGTGGCTGGAGCTGGCACCCAGCATCTCCAGTTTGCCTGAGACTCTGTGACTGGGAACCTGCATGTGCAGGGACTGCTGCTCCAAAAGTGTCCCTCTCAGCTCCTGTCCTCCAGCACAGGCTTTTGTCCCCCCTCCCCAACTTTTGTGGCATTCTCCATTGTGTTCATCACCTCTCTACTCACTCTCTCCCAGCACCCACAGCAGATTATTGTTTCACATAGCAGAGTAGTATTTCCACATCCAGAGTCCAAAAGCAGGGCCCTGGCAAGCCAGCACCTGAAAACACTACATCCTGCCCAAAAGACTTTGCAGACTTTGTACAAGCCAAAAAAAATCCGTAAATCTTGCCCTTGCAGGTGGGAAATGGAGGCATAGGGGTCTGGGACCAGATTGTGGGAACTTCTGGTGTGCATCATTGCTCCAGTGGGCTTTGGGAAGAGCTTTCTGCAGTTCAGCAACCCACAGGTGGGACTGCGTCTGCTGGGAGGAGAAAAGCAGCAGCTGTGACCTGCTCACAGCCTCCTCCTGCCAGATCCAATCACCAAGCGTTTCCTGAGGGAAACCAATGGACCTTCATAGGTTTTCTAATATGCTTTAGCTATTGCTGGACTGAAAGGCTGGATTCAGCTCTCCGCACCACACTTCAAACCTGAAGTAGAAGTTCATGGATTTTGGGTGTGGTTTGTTTGAAATAAGTAATTGAGGTTTTTTTCATCTTCCTATTCAGTCTGTGTCTCTTAATGTGCAGTGTAAGGACAAAACCAGGGCAGCCACTCACGACTTGGAGGTCCTGAGCCGTGTAGACAGGAGACATGGGGCTTTCTGAAAACATATGAGCATTGATTTAAGGGTCCACACAAGGACACATCTGTACCAGACAGGACAGGCAGGATACTGGGCAGCAGAAACACAGGGTACAATTGGTCAAAACAGTGTGGGTCCTTGGTGTCCCCTCGCAAAGCCAGGATTTTCTGTCTATGACACATGCTGGAAGTAGGAAAGTTTCAGATTTTAGCAATTATCTTTCTCTCCAGTATGGGACATTGAGAGGTATTGGGAGGCTTCTGTGAACATAATTTATGTTTGCTTTGTCCTTATTCCAGGTTTTCTTTTATTTTTTTCCCCTCTCTTAATTCAGACAGTTTAAAGGACTGTAAGTATTATGCTTCAGAATTAAAAGCAGACAGACTTAACTCAGTTATGCTCTGAACATAGCTGGAAATTTACGATTATGGTGCAGCAATTACCTCTGTCCGTGTCTGAGTTGGTCACTTCAGCCCCTCTCACCTATCCTGTCCTTAGCTGGGTCTTCCCCCAGGCAGGTGGTGGCGGTCATGCTCACGCTCACTTGCTTCCTTTCCATAATAAAGGAGGCCTGGCAATGCTACTGCCAGAATCATTAGAGCAGTTCCGCATGTAAACCAAAAAAAAAGCAAACATTCAAACAAGTATGGGGGGAAAAAAATAACTTAGTCCCTGTGACATTCAATTTATTGTTGTTTTTTTAGCCTGGAGGTTTTCTGATGGTTCAAGAGTTTTTTAAAACAAGCCTTTCTGCCATATCTGTAGTTTTTAATAATCACCCAAGTAATTGCATTGGTTGTAAATTGTGTGGTAATAAGTATGTGTACAGCTGTGATGCAAAAAGCAGAGCTAATCGGGCTGAGGGTGCCAAGCAATATGCAGTGCAGAAGTAATGATTATTAATAGTATGTGTTGACTTAGGCTGATAATGCCTCAGAGCTTTCGTTCTCCGTATCTTACCGGTGGTAAACCGACACTCGGTGTGGAAGACAAATACCTTGTAACTAGGAAACTGCCTGTTCCTGGACTTCCTGGAGGTAGCATGTCCTTAGAGACAGCAATTCACCAGGATGGAGCTTTTGGGGTGTACCTTGAGCAGAAGGAAACCGAAATAAAAGGGCAGGGTATGGTGCCCTGTGTGCCTCACAATTTTCTTTGTACTAGGACTTATGGAAGTGTATTTGGATGCAATAAATGTAGACACAGTGCGCTGTGTGGGCAGGAGCGATGCAGGTTGCGTATGGGGAGGGCTCTTGTCTGAGTTAATTATTCCCAGAACCAGAAATAATTAGTGCTGAGCCCTATTTTTGGAAGCAAATGCAAGATGAGCTAGAGAAATATTAAATAGGAAAAATCATTACATAGTCTAAAGGGTAGGGCTGGTTGAAGTGGGGAGGGAAGAAATTTAATTGAAAAAATGCACAACCTCACAGTGTTGAAATAAGAAAATGCTAGATTAATCAAGGAAAAATCCCTAAGCCAACCCAAAACCTAGTATCCTCACCTCTTTTGCTTTCTGGCTCTTATTCCATCTTTCCAAACAGGTCTACAGGTGACTGTTAAGTCACAGGAGGATTGAGGAAGAAATTAGTTTCTTTCTTTCTTAAACTTCTCTTTTTCTATTCTACATCTTTTCCAGCATTCCTTGGGTTTATGGGAACAAATTTCTGATACGAAAAATGAAAAGAAAAACCATGACTATGGTAACTTTGTAGTATTTCAGAATTTCACCAGCTTTAGAAAGTTTATTTAGCAAAAATAGGTGAAAGTGCAGTTTTTCCTTTTTTCCCCTCCATTTTTTGATGTTTCTGAAAAATTAATGAAACACTGGAAGGAAAGCCAAAGAAAAGGGAAGGAAACAGCAACAGTGAGGTCTTAAAGAAATGGCAGGGAAATAAGTATTTCCTATTCTATAATAATAATAAAATTAGGAATAAAAAATATTGTAACACTATTATAATAATATTATAAAAAATAGGCAGAGGAAATGTGTTATTAAAACATTTTGTTTGGAGGATAGAGAGGGCTTGAAATTTTCAGAAAATAATTACAAGTTCTGTGGGGGGAAAAGACGTTTAACAAGACATTTTTGGACAGCTCTGATAGTAAATATTATTCCTCTAAAGAGAATTGTGGACGTTTAGAGGAAATAAAGACATTTTCCTCAAGCCAGAGCAGCAAGTGGCCTCTACTCCAACAAGTTATTTATTCTGCCTCGTTTAAGGATCTGAGACACCTTATATTCGAAAGGAATACTGGGAAAAACTCCCACCATAAAGACAATTAGTACTTCAGAGATGTAATTCAGAACCAAAACTGTCACAAGCAAAGGTATTTCTGATTGTAGGGCACTACTTCTCATATCATCTGAGCTGGTATTACAGTTGATAAAACAAGCAGCTAAAATGTGAGCTATGGTATTTAGAAAACTGTTCTTCCTGCACAAAGTGGTGATTTTAAGGGGTTGTGCCAAACACCAGGATGCAGCTTAACATCATCAGAGTTCAGGAAATACAACGGACCTAGAGGATCATTTGGGGAGCTGGTGAACAAGTACACTCTTTTGAGAAACTTCCATATTTGAGGATAGGTGATTGATCAAGCATGAGCGGCCTTAGGAAGAGGTATCATTGGTTTCCTCACGTTGAAAACAACAAAAATTGCTTTTGTTGCCAAGTAAGTGGTTTGGATCTCATTTTCCCACTGCATATTGTACTTTGCAGACTAAAAAAGACATGAGAAATAGAAGTGACTGATTTTTCCATTCCTTAAGCTGCTTCCACGTGGGTTGATTGCTCAGGGGATTTCAAGGCAGACTGAAACACAGACAAATGCTGGCTTCATGCACGCTCTTAAATATTGCTGTGTTTTGAATTTTATTAGAAACTTGGCAGACTTTTGCTTGAGCTCTAACTTCCTTTTCTGCCTTCAGTTTATCAGCTGCTGTAATTTTAGATGCACAATTACAATGTGCAACCATACAGCCCCGCATGCATGAGCGAGGGGAGCACTCTAAGAACATGCCTGGTTGAAGTACGTGTTGTATTTGTAGCTGTCAGCCAGGGCAAATCAGACCCAAATTGGTACATTGCACAAGTGCGGAAAGCCGTTCTCAGGCGTGCTTTGGGCTATCAATCCTGTTGTGCTTGGACAGGAAGCTTAACTGCCCGGGAAAAGGCCAGCATCTTCTCTCGCTCGTATTCTCCGCGTTCTGCCCAAAGACACCTTGGGTGTATATATACTCAAGGACGTATATATTCAAGGGAGAGGATGTGATAAACTCGTACATCTGTCAGAAAGCAAATACAGCCTCGTGATCTTTCTGAGCTGACTGCAGCTCTAAATCCTGCCGATGAGGCAGCCATAATTCCTTGTGCAAGGCACTGAAAACAGATGCGCAAATCCTAGTTTAGCATGGGAAGCAGGTGTTTTTCCATTGCTCCAAAGAAGCCTTTGACTTGTGAAGTCGGTGCCCTTTATTTGGTTTTGCTGCAGTACATCCTGTTCAGGGTCCAAAATGCAGGATGGCAGAGGCTGCTGGATCTGGCCATGAACACCTTTTAATTGGCTGATTATATCTTAAAAACTCTTGGGAATGTGGAAGACACAAGCAAATTGGGGAGAAGAGATAGATGCAAAACTGCTGTGGAAGGAAATCAATCCCTTTGGAGCAGCACCAGCCCCCAACACTTCAGTGACCTAAAGGCAGGAAAGAAAAAAAGCTGACTGATAACTGATGAAGCTATTAATGTGATAGGGTGGTTTCTTGAGGATGGTCCAGACCACAGCATGTTTGGGAGTCATTGGCAGCCTGCCACCTGCAAGGGAGATATTCGTGGTCTCCATCAGTGCAAGAGGGAGAAACTCCCTGTTTGCTTTTTGCTTCCCACACAAACAGATGCCATGCTGGCTGGTGCTCCACTGGTGAGAGACTGCGATACGCCTCTCTGAACAACCTGATTTCCTATGGGAAAGATAGCTTTGACCACCATAACTTCTGGTGCTGCAAAGTGTCCTTCCCTTGAATTTCCTCCAGCACAGAGCAAACCCTCGTGCCTGCCGAGTATGACAAGGATGACTGGTGGGAGATGTTGTACTGAGCATCCCATATTCTATTCTGAACAGGTCCTGCAAGCTGGAAGGAGTGCTGGTTATTGACTGTAGCAAAAGCTTGTTTCCTCTGCAGTACCAAAATGGGGGTCTTAAGTGCAGCAAAAATCTGTGCTACATCAACCCTCTGCTCATATGAGGGCTGTAATGTCTCAAGCCATCAGCCTGGAGTAACAGCCTTGGGACTTGTTTTACATCCATGAGAACAGGCAGTTCTGCTGGCCCCGGGTCAGTCAGAACAAAGCCTTACAGGAGGATGGTGGGGGGTTGCTGCTGGTTGGGCAGTTTCTGTGTTGGGCAGAGGTCTCTCCTGTAGCCTGATTTTTTTCCAGCCCTGTGCAGCATCCTGAAGCAGCAAGTCAGAGCCCGTGTCCTCCTGTCTCCTAATCCTGATGGCAGGACAACTGGGAAGAGGAGAAATATGTTTGCCTGCTGTTTTCTTGGCCATTGGATGCCAGCTGAAATGGTGATCACCTCAAGGGTGGGGATGCAATTGCGCTTCAGGACACTGCAGCACAGACCTGCCTTGGGGAAAGCAAGGGCTTTGCCTGGCATAGCCGCCACAGCTCTCTGGAGTGATGGTTTCATCACACTGCAGAGGAAGCACCAGCGAAATTAGCCAGGGTCCCAGTTAGTCTATCAAAACACCCATGTTGCCCAGTCTCAAGGCAGGTGAAGCAATAACGAATACAAGGTGGGGAAAGGCAATCTGTACACAGAGAGGTTTTAAGAAGTGAAATTGAAAATAAATCACCACAGACATGGTGGCTTACACCAGCTCTCATTCATGCTCATTCCCTCGCTTCTGCTTTCCTTTCCCCCTGCTAATTGCTCTGCCGCAAAGCATTATTATCCTGGTTTATTATCCAGCTGGTGGAAGCTGGAATAGTCTCTGAACCTGCCTTGGAGAGGAGTTACACTGGAAGGAACTAGCCAACATCTTTGCCTAGGAGAATAAATTGGGAAATAAAGAGAACTGGAGAGCCTGACGCGTTTGATGTTTGATGGTGTGGGATTAGATGTACCTAACTGAGCAAACAGCAGAGCCCACGGCACTCTGGCATACTCACGTGCCCCTGCCTCCCTGTCACTGCCTCAAAGCTGAAAGCCCACTGTCACGGTGCCAAAAGGCAGACCCCCCAGAAAGGGAGTCTCTGCAGCCTGTCCCTCCTTCCCTTCATTCCTTAGAAATGAAAGCAAGTTCTGGGAAAGCAGACGGGTGCTGGAGACCTTGGGAGATGTGGCTCAGAATAGAAACACTCTTCCTTGCCACAAGTCTCTTGGAAGCCACCTTTCAGCAAGAAAAAGTTTGTTCCTTTTGCCTTACTGAGAAGCTACCAACTGAAAAGCAGGAGAAAGTGGGGTTTGCACACTTCCCCAGGCAGTTTTGGGATTCTCAGGGGAAGGGAAACTGTTTGCACCTTGCTCTTCACTAGCAGAGACATGGGTCTTTGTTTGAAGCAGATGGATGAAGGCAGCAAAGCACAGATGTCTCGCAGTCATGAGTTTGGAGGGAAGACTGGATTGCGCTGTTATTTTGCCATGCTTTGGGAAGCCAGACAGCTCCCTAGGTAGGGCTTGGTGTGCTCCTGGTCTCACACCCAGCCAGCCTCACTGACGCAACTGTGCTTGGAAATGTCAGCTACAGCACAAGCTCTGCCCAGTCCTCTCCCACACCCCATGCTCATGCAGGACCAGACAGCCGGCTGCTGCAGGGGCTCCTACCTGCAACCAGCCAGGAACAATGGCAGCCCAGGGTTTTATAAAAACAGCATTAACTGTTTGATTGCTGTGAGGTTTTTTAAGGAGTTTTTTCACCAGAAACTCCCAGGCACTTCTGTTCTCCCTGGAAGACAGCAACTAGGTGATTCCCAGGGTGCAGTTATAGGTCTCTTTGTGGTATGGTGAAAACTAAGTCTTAAGCTTAAAATCAGCTCTGGGTAATGCTGAACCATCTAGAGCAAGAGGTGCTGGAACAGCAGGGCTGTCTTGAAATGTCACGGTATGGAGAGCTCCACTTTGGGGCTGCTGGTGAAATCTGCAGCCAAAATCTGCCTGCTGCTGCCAAGCATGAGCCAAGTGAGCCTGTGGGGGACGAAGGATGTTGTCTGTGCTACAGCAGCAGAGCACCATGTGAGAGACGGATGAGTTTCGGGGAAAGGCTCTTCTTTAGGTAAGCCAGGACCTGCCATCCCCATACCTGAGGCAAATCAGAGATGCCAAAGCCCAGCTGAGGACTTTCTCAGGCGGTGGCAGTGGTGCCACTGCACACAGGGATGCAGAGCAGAGGGCAGCTGGGCTGACTCTGCCTAGGCGCAGTGGACTGAAATGCAAGGCAGTGATCCGAAGCATTTTGAAGATTGTCTTTCCATTTGACATGAACCCATCTTGCCTAGCAAGAGCCCAGAAGTGCATTGTCGCTTGATAACATCTAGCAGGACTTGCCCTGCAAGGAGCTCAGGGCTGCGCACACAGCCTCAGGCTCCTCTGCCCATGCCTGGGGACAGGAGCTGCTCACCCACCTGTCATGCAATGGGGAAAGGAAGGGTGTCTGTGGGCCCCCCACACAGCATAGTCTGGGCTTCGCTAGAGAGTGAGTCACACGTTTATCCCAAACTCAATACCCTCCAGGAATGTCCCAGCTCACCTGGCAAGATTGACACTCCTGTAGGTTTTGCTGCAAATGCAATTAGTTAATTAATGTTGCTTTCATGAGGAACATTCGGGGGTGGCTGCACCTCAAATGCTTGGTGTCTCTGTGTGACTTTGAAACCACGCATGCCATTTCCAGTAGGGGTTCATCTTCCCCCTCAGTTGTTTCTTAGCCAGATGCTAGGCTCAGACTGCAGGAACCTGCTTTTCCCTGGACAGAGCCTTCACAATACACTGTCCCTGCATGCAGAGGAATAGGGCTATTGGGTTTGAAGTCCCAGGTGCTTTTAAGTCCCAGGTGAATGCAAACAGCTCACTATCAGTCTGACTGTGCAAATTCTCTGCAAGGACCCAAGTGCCTTTTGACCACACCAGCATTGGTCTGCATTTGCAGATGAGCATGCAAGGAAGCACTTTGCCTGAGATGGAATGTGTCGCACACATGCACCCTGCATGTGCAGCAAAAGTTTCAATGTTGCAAGTAAAGGAAACATTTCAAAGGTGCTGACCCAAATGGGAGGATAAGGCAAGTTCTTTGTTGGCTTGTCAGTGTCTCTGCATGATTCACACAATTCAAAGTAGAGAGTGGGTTGCTCAGGGACCCTTCATGAGAAGACAGAATGGAAATAGCCTGGGGGAAAATACTGGGAGATTAGGGAAGCTGAAGCACAAGGATCCCCCTGGGCAGACAGCCAGAGAGGCTCTGTCAAGGAAGCAGGACTGATGCGTCGGACGTGGTGGTTGGTGGAGTTAGAGAAGTGGGTGCTTGCTTGCAGCTTCCGCAACTGACAGTACACAGGTTCACCATGGGTACCCCTTTCAGATATTTTGTTCCCTGAATTTCAACAGTATTGCACAGGGCAGAAATCAGTACATCTTTATAAGGTGTAAGTCAGGGCCAAATCTGATTTTGAATTTGGGAACAGCTACCAGCCAGCACGGCCTGCTTCTTGAACTTTTCACAATTGTGTGTCTATTTAGGGCTTTGCACATCTGTGCATAACAAATACTCCCCAACTATAGGGATCAGGCATGCAGAAACATCTCTTTCTGGATAAAGTGAAAAATTTGCCTTGTGTTGCCTGATTTCAGCAGCTATTCTCACCCTTTTATCTGAAGTCCCTGAGATGTGAGGAGCAGGGATGGTTCCTTGCACACTGCAGATGGGCTGCTGCATAAGGACAGAAATGAAATTATTCGTCTTGTGTGTAATCCAGAGGCTCAGCTGAGTTACTCATCAAGCTCCTTATAAACCACTTTGTAGATTGCTGCTGCTGCTTATTACTTATGATATCTTATATTATCTGATGAGTTATGGTGTTTTCCCTGCTGCTTCTTCCATCACTTTGCACTCTGGGCTGCTTTAGCTTATCAGGCAGCTTCTGCTGGCCCAGTGCAGCACAGCCCTGCAGAGGAGTAGTAAGCAGCTTCAAGATGCATTTTGCAAACCACTGGGTATCTGGAAGCTAAAGGGTGTGGACTTCCATCATATACATACAGACATTTTCATCATGGTGGAATTTGGCTAAGGAATTTTCTCCAGCTATCTGTCTGCGTTTTGGGGCTAAGCACACATGCACAGGTCATGAGGAGACGCAGTCTTTGTCTGATCTGCAGGGTGTTTGAGTGCAATAGGATTCTACGTGTATTTTCTGGAGCTGTGATTTCCCTTTTGTCATCAACAAATACAAGTCTGTGCAGGAATGAAAAGCACTTAAGTGCTGGAGAAGAGTCTGATGGAAGCTACATGGGAGAAGCGTTGATATGAAAGTGTCAAACTTTGGCTCATCACAGTGCGGTGAGGATAAGGGTATCATCTGAAAGTCCCTTACACAGTGTGCCGGCTGTTGCTGCTAATTTTTTCTCTTTAGAAGTTGCCAGAAATTGTGCTGTGCAAGGGGAAAGTATCGCAGCTGCTTTCTTTAAAAAGTCATGCCTCCTAAACGGTTCCTGTGGCTGGAAGGCAGACAGTGAGGTACTCTGAATGCATCAACACGAAACCCCCTTGAAGCCATTGCGACCGTTTATGTCATAGCCGTCTCAGTCGTGGTGGCGCGCCAGGAGATGAGCCTTGCTGATGGCATAACCCGGGAGCCACACTTTGCTTCAGAAGATGACTTCTGCTATCAACATCTCCAAAATATAGCACTTGGGACTTGCAAGGGTATGGGGGGAACAGCCTGCCTGCCTGGCCCTGAGCCGTAGTGTGTTTTTGGATATGGCGTGGGTGGGTTTGGGGCTGCCAGGTGCAGTCAGCACTCCCAGAAGAAGGGGCCATCTCCTGCTCCTAGCAGCAGCATGGGGATGGCGGGCAGACAGTGATCTTAGCTGACCCCTGGGTTTACTGTAAGCTGCTACAAATTTCGCCAGAGTCTGAACTGCTAACCAGTTAAGAGAAATATGCTTTTTTCTGTCAAAGAAGCATTGCCTGGGGTTTGGTCTAAGGATTTTTCAGGTGCCTTTAGCTTTAACGGCTCTTGTATTTAATTGGCAACCCAGTGCTATTGTGTAACCATTTGAAATGAGAGGGATTTCCAAAGAGATCTGGAGCTTTTCCCACCATCTCCGGCATGAATCCCTCCCTGCAGCCTTGCAGTCCCGTCCCCCTGCGCTCATGTTCAGAGCCCCGGAGAAACTCCCTCTGTGCTCAAACCCTGGATTGCTCAGCTCCCATTCTAGCCTTGCTTTTCGCTATTTTTTGTCAATGTACAGCATTGTCCTGCTTTAGAATGGTTTATTTTTCCCCTTGCTGCCTTCACTTGTCAGAAATCAGAAGATACCAAGGGCAGGACAACTCCTGTAGCTCAGGAGGGACGGTGGAGAGGGAAATCGTGACGTGAGCAGACCTGGTTTGCAGGAAGAGGTTCAGGAAGAGGCCCAGCCACAGTGCTAGCCGGAGGCAGCATGGCTGAGCCTGGTGATAGCCCTGGGCTCTGCTGCATCACCATGACCTACATACATCCATGCTGCCAATGGTTGTATTCCCAGACTGAAACCTGGCAAATGAAGTGAATGAAGGCAGTCTGTCTTTAAGGCCATGCAGGATCTCTGATGTGCCCCCTTCCTTTTTTGCAGAGAGCAAGGTTTGCTCCCTTGCTCTTCCCTCTGCTCCTCCAGCCTTACCTCAGTGCATCCTTTCCCATGCTGACCATGATCCTTGACCCATCCTGGAGTTCTTCTGCCTTGGCCATCCTGCCCCTTCCACCAGGACCACCTGCATCTCCTCATACCTCTGCAGTTAAACCTCAACATGCACGGCTCAGTGCATGGCCCCAGGAGGACTATGGGCATGGGGGTGGAGAAAGCCTGAGGGATTTGCTTGTAGTGAAACAGCAGGTGTTGAGAGTTCAGAGCTTGGTGGAGCTGGAATAAGATTGTCTTCTGGCAGAGGACTCAGCAGGATGCATAACAAGGATGATGGAGCAAGTGAAAATTACTCATTTGGGGAGGAAGGACTGTCAGTACAGTGGGTGACATCTGCCTGGTTAGCTCACAGACTCCCAGGGAGATTATGGAAACTCCATCACCAGAGTAATTTAAAACCCAACTGTACTGAGCCCTAGGGAGAGAGCCTGCATCAACAGCAGGGAGCTTGTGTGTTCACGCATGAACGCATACATAGGTGAGGTAGTGGACAGTAGCATGATGTGGTTGGTTTTTCCATCTCTGATTTCTATGATTCAATAACCATTGATCATTTTGGAGAGGTAATCACATTACTCCACAGTTCCAGGTGAATAAGGAGCAGGCACAATCTCTGGGGATCTGACACACTGTGAAGCAGGCATCTGTCTGTGAGAGTGTTATTGCATTAGCGAAGCATTCCTGTTTGTATTGATACATGCTCTGCTCTGGCATTGCTGCTGACAGGCAAAGGCTGCATGGAGTAACACGCAGTGGCGATGAGACGAGGTTGGGCAGCCTGATTAGATTTCGCTGTTTGTTTGCTTAAGATTCATGGGAGGCAGAGGGAGGGAAAAAATACAGATGAAGATGAAAAATGATGCTGCAGATAAAGGCTAGAGGTGAATGTACAGGACTGGCCTTTAACTCAGTCTTCATAGTCTGAAAGCAACACACACACTCACACACACAAAACCCAGGATGCACATAATGGATTTTGGGAAAATGAGCCCTCGCCTCCCTCCTCCCAGCTTTACTTTTTAAAGAATGCCTTCCCTTCATTTTGGAAATGATTGCATTATCTCAAACTGCTTGTAAATCTTGTTAGCCAAGTAATATAGTTTGGACTAAATGTCTGTTCCGACATGGGCCTCAGGGGAATATGGAAAATAACCAACACAACCCTGTTGTGAACTCCCACCAGCTCTACGAAGGAGACTCCTTTTTTCTGATTAACCTCAGTTCCTTTCTTTGGTGAGGCAGAGAGGGAAGAAGCAAGAGTAATGAAAATTAGGTCTATTAAAGCCAGTGTTATTTTCTAGTTGTGTGTACAGGCTTGCCACAAACTGAACTCATCACCAAACACAGAATTAATCAAACTGGAGTGCAGGCACTTAACTTCTCTGTGTTCATGTGCACATGTGTGTGTGCATGTGCATACACTAAGGTGCTTGCACCAGATGCATTTGCAATTGAAAGGAGCAGAGAAACAGAGAGATGTTGTTAATTTTCCTATTTATTATTTATGTAGTTGAGAGTTTGCACCCAGCAAAGCTCATGGAGCTGTGGCTGATGAGTTAATTGGACATCACACAAGCATCTCTGGAAGAAGCTGCAGAAACCCAGGGACAGAAATAGTCACTGGGGCTGTGGAAGAGCACGTCCAATGTGTGAGGATGTGCTTAGCGATATAAAGCCATAGCTCCTGCTCCAAAGGGAAGAGACTTGTGCTTGTTGGTTTTATTTTCCAAAAGACCCCAGTGTAGGGTTAGAGCTTGTATAAGGATCGAGATACTTTATATTTAAATCTCTCTGGTCCCTAGCTCTGGGGGAATTGCTGGGAATGTGCCAGAGACAGGGACAGCTGCACTTCTGTACATCCCAGATGAGTGTCTTGGGCTCTCAGCTTTGGCACTTTCCTCCTGTCAGCTGCTTCCCGCCCCATTCCACTCTGCACCCCCCTCTCCCCCCCACATCCTTTCCTGCTTTTCTGACAGGGTTTTATGGGATGGGAAGGACTCTGCAGCCACTGGTGGCAAGGATTTCTCTTCCCATTCCTAGATGTGTGTCTGTCCAGTTTGCTTCCTCTTATGTGTGTCTTTGTGACTCCTGTCCATGCAAAACCCAGAGCTCTCTTTCTTTTTCAGTGGTATTCTAGCTCTGAGTTCCCCTTTACCATGAACCATGCACAGTCTCTCTCCTTGGATCCTCCAGGGACCAGGGGGTATCCCCAGGCCCCACTAAGTTACATGGGGATGTGTTGCAGCCGTTCTCCCTGCCCCAGTGCGGACATGATACCCCTTGTGTGTTCAACGGTGAAGCTGCTCCCATACCAGAGGGGCTGTTTGTCTCACAGGGGCAATTCAAGGTGAGTGAAGAGGCTTGGATGCTTTTCCACTGCCCTTTGGTGAAGCAGTCCTGATTGGGAGGCAAGGAAGGAAACCCCCAGCCCCTCTGTAGTAGCGTTTGGCAGCTGCCTTGGGGCTGAAGACTTCTAAACATTTTCCACAAGATCCCTTTGGAACAAATCACAAGCTGAAATTGCCTGAAAGGCAGTTTAAGCCTGTTGATGGCGAATGGGATGAAGAGATTCCACTGAGAAGAAATCAAGGATGTGCAAGGGATCATTTCCCTCCAGACATTGCCCACCTGTGTTGGAGAGCCTGAGCTTTGGCTCTGGAGGAGCAGTGGCTTGGTAGGACTAGGGCCCACTCAGTTGCCTCTCCAGCTCTGGCTTGCTGAAGTATTCTGTTTTCAGCAGCGTTGAAAGGCCCTTTGCAGGGGTAAATGGCTGTGAGCAGCACCAGGCTGTCTATCAGGTGCATCCAGTGCACTGTCCCACCTGGCTGCCCTGCACCTGCCCATAGGAGCTGTGGTTGGCAAGGACGAGCAGACAGAAGCACGTGCACTGGGGACTTTCAGGCTTAGGCATAGTTAGCAGAGCTATTTGTAAAGGTGAGCAATGTCAGGCATGTGGTACCCCCTGCACCAATGCATGAAGGCATCACATGATCATTCCATCACCTTTCACGGGTCCCCTGTGAGTTGGTCACTAAACCAGTTGCAAGCCAGAGGGTCAGTGTGTAACTGTGACGGGTGACGGTGCTGGTTCTCCTACAGACAAACCACCTTGCAGAGAGCTGGGGCAAGCACAGATCTCCTCCATCTGGTGAACCACGTTGCCTTTGAAAACAAAGCAGCAGCTGAAAACTGTATAGATCCTATCAATCCACTCTTCTCTGAGAATAAAGAGGCCAAAGCAAGATCTGCAATCTGATCTGCAATCAGGAGATTTCCTGTGAGCATACATGCTTAAGCAGTCCTAGGAGAAGGCTGGCTTTTGTGTGTCACTCATCTTTTTGCATCATCCCATACCAATCAGAAGAGGACCACAGATGGCGGCCCACCAGGGTTACCAAGGGCAGGGCAGAGGCTGGGAATAGCATTAGGGTCTTTTTCCCCTTGATGAGACCATTGAAAGGGAGTAGTAACCAACTCTGGTCACCGGCAGGCCTCTGTGCACTGCTTCTGCTGCAAACATCACTTTGCCCAGGCCCTGACTGCAGTTGATCAGGCAAAACTCAATTTTGCTTCTGTGGCTGGGACGTCCCGATCCAGCTGCAGTTACTGTTGTTCTTGCTGGAGAGCACAGCTGGGACTTGGCAGCAAGGAGGTGGCGTGACCTGGTGGGCAGAGCCCACTGAGCACCAGCAGACCCAGTCCTGTGCCCACTCCAGGTGCTGAGCTACAGCAGGACCTGGGCAGAGTCACGTTTCTGTGATAATGCTCCTTGCCTGTCATCCCAGAGCTGCTCCATCATATGAAGGCTGTCACTGCTTTCGTGGCACAAGAGGAAAATACCGATGTATCCAAAGGCACATGGAAGCACTATTTCACTCTGCAAACATCCCCCCACCATGATGAGGGGTTTGCTTGGGCTCAATCTGCTGCCTCAGAGCAGCCAGCAACTGGAGTTCTCTTCTCACCACAAAGCTGAGCCCACCATGGGGAGATCTTGTCCCTTTTTGTGTCCCCACCACTGGTGTGGAGCAGGCACTTTACTTGTGTTTCCGCAGGGAGAGTCACTTTCTGACTCTGAGCAACACCATCAGGGTCTCAGCGAGGAAAGAGGAAAGAGCCTTTCACTCCCTGCAGCAGAGTGGTCCTTCCAGGGTAACCTGGCTGGAGAAAGCATCACAGGCATGTAACTGGGTGGCCAACTTTGGGCTCTGAACCTCTTGGAGAAGGGTGTGAGCAGATTTAGAGAGCACTTTCCACAGGAAAGGGCGGGAGGATGTTATCTCTGGAACTGCACCCTGGGCTGCCTTCTTGCCCTCTGCCTCTTGCAGTAATTTCACTTCCAAACCCATCTCTTCCAACCAAAGTGCACAGCCTTGAAGCACAAGGTTGAGAGGAATCAAGCTAGGGAGGGAGGTTTGGGAAATAAGGCTGCCATAGGATAAAAACAGATGATGGATGAAATCCTATCCGCTAGAAGCCTGGGGAAATCCTCCTCAAGGGGTTATGCCAAGTCTTACATGGTCCAGAGAAAAGGGAGTTAAATTACTCTCCTTATCCAGTAAATTCAACCTTTTTTTTCTTTCTGCAGGCATAGCAAATTTTTTGTTGTTCATCTTACTTATTTGCATGCACTTACACATGTTTCAATATCCATCTGGATTCCTCAGGCTCCTCTTAGCACAAATAATGCTCTTGGCAGTTCAGATTAGATCAGCCTCTCCCAGATGAGCAGAAGAGTGCCTCCCTATTCTGGGTCCACTCTGCCAGGTGAGCTTTCCAGACCTCGACCATTCTTCAGCCTTTATCAGGTCCTCCAAGAACCACACTGAAAGGTGGGCATGAGAGTTGGAAGATATTGCAGTAATGGTCTCATTGGTGCTGGGCTGTCAAGTCTTAAAGGACTTTTCCAACCTGAGCAACCCTAATTTCACCAAGAGATCACTTGTTCTTGCGTCAAGGAAGGATAAATGAAAAGTGTCAGGTCAGACCTTTTATATATTGCTTTATCTTTAAACTAAACAATTCTACTGTGTGCAGCCTGGCTTGCTGTTGCTCTGCACCCCTTTATGAGTTGTCACCTTGTTACTTGACATTCTCCCTTTCTGAAGTGGAATGACAGAAACCACGTATGTGCCCTCACTGCAGATTTACTGGATGTTATTGTTCTGGTTTGATACTGTTTGGTTTTTTTTCAATCTACTGTTTGCACATCCCAGGGTTTCTTCTGGTTTCTTGATGTTTGAGCAGAGTTCTTCTCTGGGCTGACTGCTGTGAAGTCCTTTTCACAAGCAGCTACAGCTGATTTACAATATAGGGCGTGTAGGTGTAGTTTGGGTTTTTTCCCATCGATGTGTGCGTTGCTTTGCATTAATTTCTTCAGACTTCATCGTCCCACTCCCTCACCCTTCTTGGGTGCCTTTGAAGATTCCCATAGTTCTCTCTGAGTTTGAGTCAAATATGCATATACATGTATATATGCATACTTTTATGTGTATACATATGTATACATACATGGAGGGGTGTGGGGGGTGGGTGGGTGTGTGTATGTTCTTTGGGCTTTTTTCTGTGGGCTTTTTTCTCAGACTGTTAAAGAATTTATGAAGCCCTGTATAACCTCCCATGTAACTGTATGGCACCCTGCTGGTGAGCTTGTTCTCTTGAAAATTGACCATTTATTCTCCCTCCTTGTTTTCCACTTCTGAGCTATTTCCAAAGCTGTGACCTCTCTCAGATCTCTTAACTGTTGATCACTGGTTTTCACTGCCATCCCTTCGTGAGGCCTGGACCAGGTTGTAGCCATCTGAACTACACACGAGTTACTGCTGCACAGAGTGCTTTTTTAGATGCTTACCCTCAAATTTCCTGCTCTGACACCAGACGCCTCCGGTTGATGGCTCACTCTCTCCAAACTTAATCTGGTTACTGCACAAAGCCACTTTGTACGCTGAAAAAAGAAACAGAGGTGGAAATTTTCGTGCCACATGTGAGATGGGGGCAGGAGATAAAGCCCAAATGTCGGCGGCCTGTTGTTGCTCTGCCAGCAAACTAATGAGGCTGAGCAGATCCAGGGCTCAGAGCTGTACCATCCCACGTGGTTATCGGATACTCATCCCACAGATCAGCTGTCCCGCTTGGTGCACTGAAACCCAAATAAGCAAGCACCCAATCAGACCTAATTCCCATCCAGCAACCCACCCAAAAGCAGGCAGTCGGCGCCTCACGGGGTGTAAATCACCACTGCCTGCTGAAGCCCATGGAGCTGCCCATGGAGGATCTGGGTCAGATTCTCTGTTTACCAGGCGGGCCATGAAGTGATATCCAGACAGCCTCTGTCAGAAGAGGAGTGTGGACAGCATCTTTAGGAATCCTTGAGGAGGCCAGGAACAACACAAGCAAGTTTTACATAAAGCAGTGGGGATGTCTGGCTACTCTACATCTTGAAATAAGAGGAGTGGTAGCCCCTTCTGTGAACACAATAAGGGCTGTTACACTGCTTGCCTTGTGTTGCAGCCTTTTGGCTTTAGACACACTTTGAGAGGAGCCAGACTTCTTCATTTTCGGAAGTTTTCAAAGAAAATCTGAGCTAACTTCATGTTCAGTGAGTCCCTTTGTGACAAATTACGCAATAACAAGCCAAAAGGTTAGTGTTTTGCTCTAGCAAGGCTTGGTGCCTCATTCAACACAAGGAGCTGCTCTCGTCATAGTTTTATACATAAAATTCTGGTTCACCATGCTGGGAGAAATGGAGTGTATCATGCATGCTGTTACTGAACCATTGTGAAACAATGTTAAATAGCATAGAGAGGAAAGAGAACATAAAAACAGACTATGAGCTTTTTTTATCCCAGAGCAGCATAGCAATGTGTGTGTTGGGGGTGGAATTCAAAATTCTCACACTTCAGTAATGTCACGTTTCCCTTCAAACTGGGAAACCAGTCTCAACAAAAAAGCACTAGGTACCCTGTGAACCATTCACTTTGTGAGCAAAAATACCAACAGGAACCTGAAGTGAGCCGTCCTCATCAAGCTGCGTACTGAAATAACATACAAGAGGGCCCGTGCAGGCTGCAGACAGATGAAGTCTGGGGACAGCACTGCATGTAATGAGATCGTGCTCCAAGCACCCTCCAGCCCTGCCTGCCAGAGCTGTATTTGCTTTCTCCATTGGGTACAGGTAGTTTTCCGCTTCTCCCACAGGTCCCTGTCTCAGCCAGTCTGAAAAGAAAGCAAAACTCCTCCTGTGGCTTCCGTTCTGCATTTCTCTCATGGGTACAAATGCCATGGTGCTTTAGAGGGCCATGGGGATTTTGCCTTCAAGAGGTGACTAAGGACTCCTGGATTAGATTCAAAGTGTACATAAACCCTCTCTATCAGGGCAAAGCCCTAAGGCTGTGTTTTTCAGACTATGATGGAGGCAGTGCTGGTTTATGCTAGCATGTGGTCTGGTACTTCATGTTTTTCTTGCTGATCTGAGAGCTGAACCAATTCAAGAGTTTAAAAGCCTTTGAAGCCCAGTTTTTCATGAGTTACCATAAAAATATACGTGTGATATATACATTGTTCTAATGGCTGCATTGAGTACTTATGGTCGTGTTAGTGTTCTGGGGGAGACTCAATCAATCTTGGCCAATATCACTAGGTGAATTTACGCAGGACTATTCATTTTTTAACTATTCTGCCAACTACTCCAGCTGGGAAAGTGATGGAAGGCCGTGTCTGCTCCCACAAGACCAGGAGAATAAGGAGAAATGCGGTTGTTCTTGGAGAGGTGTCTCACAAGGCTGCTGCTCCAATGAGGTTTAGGCAAAAGCAAGTCCTGACAGAGCATGTGATAGCCCTGATCTGTCATGTGAAAATGAGGGTGCAAAATACAGCTCATGGTGAAGGGTCCTTCTTCCACATAATGCTGTGCCTCCTGCATGTCTGCACCTCCATGAGGGAGGTAATGCTCCCACCTCTTTGCCCAAGCACTTTAAACAGCTCTGCAAAATTGTGCAGGATCTCTTCAGCTGTCCTCGGGAGTCCTGGCCTGACCACATCAGGGAGCAAGACCACATCCCTGACCCACACTTGACTTTTCTTTTACTCTCAGAGGGGCAGTGGGGTTGCTAACACCAACATTAACGCTTGGAAGTCTCCTGTGGTTTAAGATCTGAGACCTGTGGTCTGAGTTGTACTGAAATGAAGAGCAGATTAAAGGGTAGAACTTGGCCAAGATCCTGATATGCCTCTGTGTTTGTGTGCGTGCACATGCAAAAAACAAGTAAAAAAACCCACTTGGGTATGATTCACCCAAATATTGTGTGGGGGAATCATTTTCCACCAGGGAGATAATTGCTAATTACATGAGTCTGAAGCAATTTGATTTGCAAAGTTTCGTTCTTTGCAGCCTGAGAAACCTAATTTTGCAGGAGCTGAGGTTACGGGTATTTAGGCAACGGAGGTATTATTTCTGTCAGAGCTCTGAGTTTAAGTTTTCAGGAAAGCTGCTGCCCTTTGAAATAACTTCACTTTATTTATTAGCTCAAAACTTTCCCAGAGTGAATGACAAATAAAGCCTGTGGTATTTTTCCAGGGCTTATTTTGAGATAAAAGCTATCTGGTATAAAGGGTTCCTCTGGCAGCTGGACAAGAAGACCATAAGTCAGCATCAAGGAGCAGGGAGAGCTGTCTGACGGATGCGGGATGCACTAGAGGGTTTCTCTGCTTCAGATGAACCGAGGTGAGAGCTGCTCAGGCCAACACGGTGCAGAGGTGAAGGTAGCTTCGTTTCTGCCCCCCACTGCGCAGTCAGGACTCAGCAGACAAAAGAAAATGGAGGAGACGGCAAGGGATAAAACCTGTGCTCCACTGCCCCCTCCATGGTCGCTACCGCCCATTCCATGGCGGTGGTGGAGGAGTCCAGGGGCTAGCAAGGATGATGCCAGCATGCAATCATGAAACGCAGTCCAGCTGAACATGATGGCAGGAGGATTATCTCGGTTACTCCAGTCCATGGAGCTGCTAATTAAGAATAATGAGCTCAAGTGAATGCAGCGGTTTTCTGTGTGCCTCTATAGAGAAATCATCCTGCCATTATGAGCCCTTTAGTCTTCACAGTCTGTACGTAGCCCAAGCCCCTTTAATTTCTCCAGACAGCGCTGATAGATCTTGGGGTGGCTCCCAGCAGGTTTTGTTCAGGAAGGAAGAGATGGAAAGGGCTTGGGTTGCAAGAGCTGAGGAAAGCTGAATGAATCATTAAAACCAAGATAAGAACCTAAAAGCCTCCACCAAATGCCCTTATTAATGTTGATTTGATTGCTTATGCCACTTGACAGGGATGAAACCAGAGGCAGATGCAACAACTGAATATTCGGTCACTGCAGCGCCCTGCCTGCGGTGCCTGGCCTTTGCTGGAGACCTCCCTTGCACATCCAGACACAAGGTTATGTATTTGGGAGAGCAATTCAGCTTTCCCTGCGGGGGCTGGCTGCTGGAGGCCAGGCAGGTCATGTGGTGACCCAAACATCTGCACCCAGACGCCGTGTGTGCGTGGTTTCTCGCAGAAAAGGAGGGAGAGCTGTGGTAGCAGGGCTCAGGGACAGATGCGTTCAGCAGAGGAAGCAGCAAGCTCACTCACTGCCGATGTCTGTGAGGCTGGGGGCCTCCTGCTGATGGCCAGCAGCTGGGGTGATCGTGGGTGTCCCCCAAAGGTTCCTGAGGGCACTTACCCACTGCTCCTCCAGTGCCCCGGAGGCTTTTTGCTCACAGCCAAAGGCATTGAAGCAGGGTCTTTGAAAATGCCAGGGAGAGAATTAGGAGAAAATAGGAGTGGAAACCAAGCTCCTCATCCTTGCTGCTTACCCCAGGGTGGAGAGCATCATCCTCTAGAGCCAGCCATTGCAGGCCCATGGGAGAAGCAGGGTTTGGGCAGCCTGGTGGGGGTGGGCTGAGGGGGGATGTCTCCCACCCCAAGGACTCAAGCATGCCATCTCCACTGGTTCCCCACCAGCTCCCAGCAGGTAGCAGCAGCTCCCTGTATTGCAGAGAGCTGGTAAAGGTTGTGAGGCACTCAAATACCATGACAAAAGTGATGAATGCAGACAATTTCAGGCAGATTATGTCTGCTAGATAAACTGTCGGTACTGGGAAGAAACACTGCAGGACAGCTGCTTGCAGAGGCAGAAGACCTTTCCTTCTCCCACTGCTCCCAGGGAGACAGCTGCAGGTCTTCTGGTGTTGCTTAATACAAACAATTGATTTTATGTGTAGTTGAGCATTGAGAGCAGTGGTTTTCAGTGCATACTGATCCAAGCCAGGAGACACTCCAGCGTGGAGCAATGCTTTGCCTTGCTTTGGTGCTTTGTGGTTGAAATCAGAGGATTGAAAGCCAAGCTACCAGCTCAGCCATGAGCACCTCACCAGAGTGCTGTGTCTGAGGCTGCGTTAGGAGGCAGCCCCGACAGTGTTGAGGTCTGTCCTAACCCCTGCAGAAAACAAGTGTTGGCTGTGTCTCATGTCTCCTCTCTGTATAACAGCATTGCACCATCTCATAGCAGTGTGCAATAAAAACATGGAGGAGATTTAGTGAAAGGCTTTGGTAAGTACTAAAGAGTAATGTGCTGGGCTCTTTCCAGCTGCATACAGGCTTTGCTTGGTGTTCATGTTGCTCTGGATCCTTGCCAGTGCCCAGGCAGAAGGCCTCAACAGAGGTCAGGGGTTGGTGCGAAGCCACAGGGCTGCTTGCTCGCCACCTTACCACTGGCAGCCTGGTGGGGAACCCTGCCTCCTCTCTCTGTGTTATCCCAGCCCTTGGGTCTGGTTTTCCACACAGTCACTGTCCTGGCCAAGCAACTGACTCAACGCATGTCAGGCATCCTCTGTGAAGCCCAGTTCACAGAGGGCTCACAACTTGTGCAGATATCACTGGTGAGGCCAGAGGGGATCAGGTGCTGGAAGCTGGAGAGGTCTCAGAGGAGCAAAGGGGCCTTTTTTTGGCATAATTCTTCAGCATGTCCTGTACGTTGCTGTTAGTAGCACATTGAACACTGGCAAACTGTATCAGCACCCAAGCTGAATCCATCCCTGGTAGCATTGCAAGTTAGTTACAATATAATTCCTATTAGGACTTTCCACTTCTTAGTGGCCTTGAATGGATGGGCTGGCTTCTGGATTAGCCATTTGCTTCACATGGATTTTACCCCCTGCAAGCACATGCCTGTTTCTTCGGCTTCAAGGACCAAACTCCTGGCGTTTTTCATACCATTGTACTTTTCTATGGGCTTCCTTCCCTCTTCAGAGCAGGCCATATTTCCCAAGGATAAAAGGCCAGAGCTAGCCAGGCTGAACTCAGAACTGCTGTCTTTCTGAAGTGCAGCCAATCCGGATTTAGATTAGCAGAGCTCAGCCCACAGCACAAAAATAGACAACATTTTTCAAGGCATCTTTTAAATGCTAGCAGCTCTTTAAAAGGCAGCTCTTTCAGTCTGTCTTCCTGACTTTCTCCCTGAAATGCTGCTTGTTGCGCAGAATGGGCTTCATTTTCTCTCAGTCCTGCAGCTGAGGTCTGCAGCTTTGCTGGTATTTGGAGCTCTCGCTGTGGTAGGGTCTCATGGGGTTTTGCCATCCTCCAGCGCGAGTGGGATGGTCTCAATGGGAGTGCAGGGCCCAGGGAAATTTCTGCTGTCTGTCTGAGAAAAGGAGCCCTCTGTCCAGATAGATCCTTGGCTCCATCAAGGCAGGGGGGTCACTTTCTGGTCTTCAAATGAATCAGAGTCCAGTCTCATTGCTTCCCCCAGCAAATATCTTATTGGGAGCTGGCTGTGCACACTGCTGAGCCCGAGTAGCTACAGACCACCACAGTAAGGAGCTTCAGGAGACAGAAACTTTTCTGGGGAGCCAATTTTCACAGCTCAGTGCAGGAGTATTGACTCAGGCAGCCCTGGTGCTGCAAGAAGCCTCCTGGGTCAGAGTACCCCTGAATGAGACAGTTGGTTTAGTGTCAATGGAGGGCTCTTTTATCGGCCATGGGAGCTGCTAGGTTGTACACAGTTCGTGCTTTCACGTTTTCCTCTGCAAGTGTATAGGGTCAAACTTATATTATATTTGAAGAAAAATGCAGCATTTCCCATAGCCCCCAGGCTCAAGGAAACCAGACCTTTAGGAGAGCGTCAGCCAACAAAGCACAGAGCCCTGCAAACAAACGTTCTCTGCAGCACTGCATGTTAGAAAAGGGGCCCTGCACAAACATGCTGTGCTGAGCACCATGGCTTTTGACTTGTGAGGGACCATGGGTGACCTCTAAGGGGTCTGTGAAGATCACTTCACAAGGCCAGGGAGCTTGACTTTATTACCCTCAAGGTCAAAAAGTTGTTTGAAGTTTGATGCTTCTCTGTTAGAGGAAAAGAGAAAACGTGGCATCAGCTGCTAATGTTGTATGAGAGGTCATCAGCAGGTCCAAGTGCCTTAAAGCTTTGTCATCTTGCATCAGAGGGATCAACATACTTTATTGGCCATCTCCTGATGCAAATACAGATACAAGATCCCTTGATGTTAATGCCATGCCAGCCCTGATTAGTAAATACCTGGGTGTAGGTGGTGAGAGGTGATCGCCTTGAATTAACAGCAGCCACTGCTCAAAGGTCCTGCTCTGCCCGGACTCGGCTGGCCCCTGGCACACTCGCAGTTGCAGTGATGAGAGGCTCAAGGCTCAGTGCCATTCTTTGTGTCTTGTTTCCCTCGTCTCTAAGGCATTGCCTGCTCCATTCTTCTTGCTCTTCTTTTATTTTCTCCTTCTTTTCCACTCCTGCCCTGTGCATTTTTAATCACATCTCAGGGCAGCTGCAGCATCCTGGCTTATCGCAGTTGCATGCAGTAGTCCATGCTTGTTCTCCTCGCAGCTGAAGAAGCTTTTCAAAATAAAAAATCCCTCCCTCACAAGTGCCACGCAGATGAAATATGTATTCCTTGGTAAAATATTAAAACAAATCTCTTCCACACAGGCACAGCCATGAAGATGTCTTTAAAACACGCAGGGAGGCACAGATGCAATATTTACAATCTTGAGCAAGGCAATTTATAATCTGCCTGTGCTCCCTGATGCTATTTGAACAGCTTTTTCTGGAGTGTATCAGAACAAATTAATCAACATTTTCCTTCCTAACTATATGCAAATGGACTCCTAAAATTTTTGGCTGTAGGTTGTAGCACTAATTGCTCACTGGACTCATCCAAGCGGCTTGGATAAGCGGATTGGATAAGCAGGAGAAAGCACCAGACACTTCAGTGAATTTCTAATACAAACTGACCAGCCCATTTCCCCTTCTGCAGTTATTAAAGGTCAGCACAAAACGAACCAAGGAGGCAGAGGGATCTGGTTGCCTTCTACCTTGATGCTGGGCTCTTGTTTCTCTCCCTTGGATTGTGGTGGGGGACAGGAATAGGAATCAACTGCCCCATGTCCGCTTGTGTCCCTATGTGTCAGCCCTGGGCAGAGAGACCTACACCTGACAGTCACTGCTGGAAGCCCTGTCCACAGGGGCTGGTGAGGGGTCTCTCACATCACTGCCTTCTGCTCTCTGCTCATTTGCACCTCCACAAATTTTCTTATTAAAAGAGGTATCCATGCAGTGTATTAAATACACCGCTCTGCTTGCTTACAAATTCAGCTACCATGTGCTGAACCATTGCTCAGGGCAAAACACAGCTCCATGTGCCTGCCAAAAGAATTACTTTTGTTCTTTTATTAAAAAAGAAACTCAACACAACAACCAACAAAAACAACCAACAATAACAAAACAAACCAGGATAATAAAACCTGTCCCAAAGAAAAGTCAGATTTTACTGCCAGTCTGTACCGGAACTTGAGAGATCTCCTCTTGCCACAGTGCTGACCCCTTGGGTATTTGACCTCCTCATCCCCTGTAACTGCTTGTGCTGAAACTGCAGCAGCGCAGCATGGACTGGAGCAAGGTCTTGGCTTTTACTGATGGGGTGGTTTGGAAAGGCTTTCTCCTGGGCCCTGTCACCGCTCGGGTGTGCATGACTTCCCAGGGATTTCCTGTCTGAAGCTGAGCAGCACATTTGCTGCCGCAATGAGTTTCCATGTGGGTGACAGCTGCAAATGGGAGAACCACAGGAGAAGAGGGGTGAGGAAAGGAGCAGAAACCTTCCCAGGGAAACCCAAAGCATTTCTGTACATCCATTGTGCTGCCTTATCTGACAGGGAACTTGTGACCCACACTTGTATATAGGCTTTGCATGTCTGAAAATACCTTTGCCAAAACCAGCTAAGAATTACTATGGGTGTGCCAATGTGGTTTAGTATTGGGAAATGACTGTTTACTGCAACCATATTGCAGGAATCTGGTTGGAAAACTTTAAGACATGGTGTGTATCCTACTGTATCACCTGGATACCCAGAAATGCACAAAGCTACGAGGCGGCAACTCTCTTACAAACCAGGTCTGAAGCCAGAGCAGTTCAGGATCATGACTGTCACATCACATCAGCACTTCTGCGGGCAGAGAGGGGCTGAGATTGCTCTGGAGCAGGTGACACCACCTGTACACCCCCCCTGAGAACAGAGGCTGCAGAAGTCCTGGTGTGGCTGTAAAGGTTTTGGCACAAAGCAAGCTGCTTTACAGAGGTTCAGGGCCTGCTGATCACTGCTGGAGAAAATCAGCTCCTACACATACAGCAGGAGCTGTCATCTTGTCTTCCAGCAGGAACTGCTGAATGCTTTGCACCAAACACAGGGAACTGATTTTCTATTTGTCACCATAAATTAAGACAGGTCCCAGTGCGGTTCTGGAGACTAAGCGTGTCCCAAGCAGGTCAGTTGTGAGTCTGGTGGCCAGAAGGAGAAACTGGACCAGGGAAGCTGAGCAGCAGGAGTGGTTATTGCTGTGTGGGTGAGACAGGGTGGAAGTGGATGAAGGTCTCTTGAAGGGTCAGTGTGACTGGAGGGTGGCTGGTGAGGATGAATGTCTGATCCCTGGAGAAGCTTGACAGAAAAGTTGCACATGATAAATCCCTGCTCCACAGCATCTCCCACGCCTATCACACTCTTACCATCCAGTTACACGTTTGTTAGCATTTCTTGCAGGTAAGGCTTCTGGGTGCTCCAGCAAATGATCTTGCAACACTTGAAACTGGTCTGCATGTCCTGCAGACCTTGACGTTGTTTACAGAAAGTGAAGGGTGAGCGAAGAGCTGTGTTAAGACAGAAGGGGCCTGCCAGACCTTGGGCAGCAGCCCTGTACACAGAGGGATGGGAGAAATAAGTCTGTTATGGCTGTGGAGTGGGGTGCAGCAAACTCATAGCCTCACATGAAGGTGTGGGGAGGGTTTCCCGGCATTGTTGCTTCCCTGGTTCCTTTTCCTAGAGCAGACACTGGCAGTATTCTCCCTTTTACTCTCAACTCAGGAAGTGCCACCAAAAGGTGCTGATGAGGGCTGTGAAGTGCAGTGTCCAAGGCCCTTGTGCCAAACAACCCAAAGGGGTAAAAAAAAGTCCATCCTCCCCATTCAGCAGTGGCAGCAGAGGCTGATGTTTCTGCTTGCCTGGCCAGCAGAGTTTCAGCACAGGCTGCAGGAGGACCAGGATTTCTCTGCCTAGCCTTGGAGCATGAAGATGGTGCAGCAAAAAGTCCTGGGCACTTGCCCGTGGTGCTGCCGACACCCCTGCAGCACACTGGGAATGGCAGGGATGGGAGTCTGGTGCTCACTGCATGGGCAGAATGAGCAGAGCCATGGTACAGGGGCTGTCGAGACTTCTGAGAGCTCCTGAGCAGTGTTGGGAGGATATCAGGCATTGACATGCTTTTATAGAGCCAGCTGGGCAGCTCTGGCATTACAGCTGTTAGCAGAGGGATTTCAGAAGTATTGAGTAATGCATCGATGTGGTACTACCCCCCAAACCCATCTCTCTGCACTTGATACTTCCAGGATCCCTGTTCTGGGTGCCTGAGCTCCATGATGATTGGGAAAACCAAGAGGTTGACAAATTTGGTGAATTATTTAGCTGTTACTCATTTAACCGATGTGCATATAATGCTGTGCAGCAAGTGAGCAAGCGCAAAATTAAAAACTGAAATGATGGATGCTGCCTCATGAAGGGCTCTTCATCCCACTCTTGAGACTCATTCAGCTTTAAATATTGATGGCAGATCGCCTGTTGGCAAACAAATATTGTGTAAATCTATCCGTCTCAGCTCACTGCCACAGTTCAGGAGGCAGAGGGTTTGTGCAGTTGCAGCCACATGGACTGAGATGCATCTCAGCATGGTCTGTGTTGCCTGGGGTGGAAGGGAGACTCAGCGTCCCTTTAATTACCTCCTGAAGCTAGCAGTTAATCTGTGCTTGAGTACTTAGCTACCTGACAATACAGCATCAGCTAGCTGCAGTCTTTAATATGCTGGTCCTTACATCTCTAAGCACAGGCAATCAGAGTGGGGACTGCAGCAGGTCCTGTAATCGCAGGGCTGTGTTAATGCTTGGATAACCGGTGGCTCCGGTTGCTGTTATTTTACTTCAAAACCTGCCAGCACATATTAGTATGGAGGATTAGTTAAAAAAAATAAAAATCCTAAACAACAGATCCCTGCTGAGAAAGGTGCTGTGATGCCAGAGGAGCCTGGGGAGTCGCTGGGTTGAGGGACTAGCAGTGGGCAGCAGCTTCCCCAGCCCAGACTGGGCTGCATGCAACCAGCACAGTTTCTCCTCTGCTGCCCAGGCCAGCCACACTCAGTCTTTCCAAACACACAGACCCATAGGACCCTAAATTTCCCAGGTAGATCCCACCCCAGGCTTCCTAGGCCACCTCACCCCTGCAGCAGGAGATGGATCCCCAAAACCAATCGCAAGCCTAGCGGACTAAGAGGGGTTGCCTGCACAAAGGATAAGTTTGGGGCTGTTCCAGGTGAGCCCCAAAGCTGTGGATCTGCTTTTTTTCACCCCCAGCTCCCTCCTGGTCTCTCACCAGGCCCATCCATGTGGCCCAAGCTCCTCATGGGATTCATTCCTGAAATGAGATGGGCGGGTACTCAGCTCAGCAGGCGGCAGGGTCCATTGCTTGTGCTAGCCCAAATCTTAATCCACAGCATGGAGTCAACAAGCAAAGGCATTTACAAGCTAGCTTCTCCCTGTGCAGAGCTGGCAGCATGTGAACTGGCTTGTTGTCCCCAGTTTCTTTAGATCCAGCTGTGTCCTCCTTATCTCCTGCTGCACCGTGGTAGCCCTGGCCACAATCTTCTCTACCCAGTCAGTGTTCAAACCATGTTTCACACCATCATCTTCCCTCACTTTCCCAGCCATCAGGAATTTGGAGAAGGACAGGGAGTTGTGCACACAGGCCTGGGGTTTGTCTGCTCCTCGGCAGTCTGGAGGCACACTTGGGACCAAGGTGGCAGATGGATGGCCCGAGGGAGCTGCCAGGAAAAGGCATGCTGAAAACATCTCTGTTGGCTCTCCTGAGCGACAGGCATGTGGTGAGGTGCCTCTCTGGAGACACTGTCCTTGCATGACTCCAGGGCTAATTTCACTGTGTGCTGCAGTGTGACTCCCACGTGGGCATGCTTTTGCCCACTTCTGCCTGCTGCTGCTCACTCCAGCAACACTGTGCAGGTGGCTTGGTGTGCTGCAGGGCTTTCAGAACAGCAATAAGCAGCAGGTTTTCATGCTGGTAGGATTTTGAGGGACAAACCAGCATGGTTTGGGGGTAAAGGCCTAAAGGATATGTGAGCCTGAGAAACAAACACCACCAATCCCTCTCTTCCTTGCTCTCTGGGAGAAAGACCTGATACTCTTTTTACATTTGAAAAGCCCAAGACAAGTATCTTAAACATGGAGCATGGCCAGTCCAATTACTTCTCTTGGTCCTATGCCCAGGGTTTATTCCGTGAAACATCTCAGTGACAAATGTTCTCACTGCGAGAAACTTTCTAGTACGTTTTTTTCCATTTCTTGATGCTGTATAAACTTTTGCCAGAGGCTGCCCAGAACCAAGGTGTAATTCTGATCCATCCAGACCTCTGCAAAATGCAGCTGGAAAATATCTCAACAAGGTGATAATCACTACAATCTTGAGAAGCAGCTTCGTATAAATGAGCCGAGCAATTTGTTTCATAGTAATAAAGAAGAAATTATGTCCTTTTCGTCCTTTAATCTTCTCCCTGGGATTTCCCTATCAGTACCCTAAGACCCAAGCAGACTGCATTGCTCATTTTCAGTCTGTTTCAGGCATGGATTAATTGCAAATACCCAGCTATCTTGCTCTAACTAGCCATATCATACCATTAAACTAAACAGCTACCAATGTGAGCACATGAAAGCATGGCTGGATAACATTTCCACCAAAAAGAAGTCGTGGTAGCAATTCAGGTCTAGACCTTTTTACTTGCAGAAATCAGTGCTGCTCTGTTTAGTGTGACGGACTCGGCCATTTCATGCCAGCAGAGAGCTGCTGTGTGTGTTATTGCTTGCATTGATATTGTTTACATGGATCACAGAATCACAGAATCACAGAATCGCTCGGTTGGAAAAGACCTCCGAGATCATCATGTCCAACCGCTCCTGTCTACCCCCTAAACCATATCCCTAAGTACCTCGTCTACCCGCTCTTTAAATACATCCAGGGATGGTGACTCCACCACCTCCCTGGGCAGCTGGATGCTCCCTGGATGTTGCAAGAGGATCAGAGAAAGATGTGAGCTGCAATCTCAGGAAGTTAAACTCTAGCCTGTGCTGTGCTTCTAGAGAGCAGGCATGTGGGCTTCTGGATCACAGCTTGTAAACGGGGAGAGCGCAATGGCGACACATTTTGGAAGGGCAAGAAGCATGGTAGTGCCAGCCCCTCAGGCATGACAGGCAGCGCCAGACTGAGAGGAGTGGCTCACAGAGCTTGCTGGCTGCTCCGGCCTGACCTTACCTTGTGTCTCCACATCAGGGCTTATTATTCAGTGCAGGACTCTGTGCAGGAGGGTTGCCAGCTCAAACCGCTTAGCCAAATTAATAGTGCCGGGCAGGAACAAGACGTGCTGGCGAGCTTCCCTGGGACCAGGCAGATCATGGCTGCCTCTCATGGGCGCCAGTAAAGGGGAGGACTCCTCTCTCCCAGACAGAGCTCAGCCCCAATGGCCTTGCTCTCTTGTAGATCCGGGATGCCCAGCATCCCTTAAGCTCCACTTAGGGGTCTTTTTGATTTGTGAGGAATTAGGGAGAGGCAGGCTGCACAGATGTGCACCTCCTCCATTCCTCTACCACTGGTGCTGGGTGGCCCAAGCCCCCTCACAATGGCTGTTCCTTACATGTAGCTTGGGCTTGCTCACCCCCATCAGTGCCCTCCAGATATTACCAAGTCCTGATGCAAGCAGCAAAGTGCCCTTTTTCGGTTTTTCCTGCAGGAGCTGCTCTTTGTGGCCTAGTCCAGCGCAAACCCTGAGTTTGCAGCCAGTGGCTCCACCACATACTGCTTCCCTTTGAAAAGCATGGAGCCAAATGGACACTGGGGCGTGGGGAGCATGCAGCAAAGAAATGGCACTGCATGCAGAAAATCAACAATAGCTCAGACAAAGCAGTCACTTGAAGAGCCCCATACAGCATGCAGACCAGTTGCTGTGTTACACACAGCAGGCTACTTGTCACTACTTTCTCTTTTATTTCAGCAGTGAAACTCAGTGTGTTACACGCAGTAGTTACTGGATCTTCACAAATCCATCCCTCGCCATGCCTCTCTTGAGATCTCACCAGAAAGCTTGGTATCTTTGCCACCCAAAGATGCAAACAAAATGAGAGTTACCATTTTGAAGCATGTTGAAAGCCTCAGAGTTTGCATACAAACACAGGTTTGTGAGCTGTGCCTGCCACGCTTGAGGCACCGCTGACAGTGCTGGCAGGTACTGAAGCAGAGCCTGGGCTTCCCTGCTCTGCTTAGCCTGGCTGCCCACTCCTGCACCTTTTCCCACATACAGCCAAGGGCCAGCTGGGTTTGTGGGTACCTCTCTGACACCACACTTTGGCACACTTGTCTTTTTGTTTGTTTGTTTTTATACAAGCCACGAACTCGCAGTTACTTCTTTTATTGCTGGGGTGAAGGCTGCCTACGGCTGTGGTCCTCAGCATTTCACAAACGCTTGATTCACAGAAAGTTCATTCTGGGATCTCACAAAGCTTCAGACTTGTGGGAGCTCTGTTTGGTCATTAAAACATTCATGGTATCACTGTAGCTTCCACTACCACCGCCCTAGCAGAAGAGGTGTCAGAGAAGGTGAACAGTATTCTCTACAGCCTGCAGTGCAGCAGAACCCACCAGAAGAATGGAAATCTCCTCAAACTGAACTCAGTAACTAAAATTCAAAGCATGATGTTGATTTTTTTTAACAAAATGCTGTCATTATCCTAAATATAAAAATGTTTGATTCCAAACCATTTTTCATAGTAATATTAGACAAAAAGCAGCTTGTTCTAAACATGTCACTTTTGACAAAACCAGCATCTTTATGACTCAAAAGAAATACTTCAAGAATAAATCTCTATGCCAGTACTAGTGATAAGTCTTTCATTTCATGCTCTAATTGAACATTGGCTTTACAACTTCGAAGCAATCATCCTAAATTGCCTTCTGCTAATGTTAATGCTTCAGACAAAGGGTAACAGCTAGATTATAGGTTCATATATTATTCAGGCAAATCTGGGTTCTTCATACATCACTTTTTAAAAGAAAATTAATTTTTCCATGTGTCAAGAATGAAAATAGTAATAGTGGATGATATACTTACATCATCCCGTATTGCTGATATTGGTAAGAACATTGCTTCTGAACAAACTGAGGCGTAGTCAGTGTGCATGCCCTCGTGCCAACTCAAGCAGGTAGACTGGCAACCTCAAAAATGCCACTGCCTGTGACTTAAACCTGTGCTTCCTCCAGTGGAGAGACTAGATCTCACCCCCTGCACTGGTAAGCAACATCCCCTTCATCTGTTTAGTAGATGTCATCTATTTAAATTCCTTGCTTCGTGGGTGGCTTTGTGGATTGGCAATAACTTATCCCCAAACTCAGCTGAGAGCAGAGCTGCCAGTTTTGCTGGGTGCTCTTCCCCAAGAGTGCTGAACTGAGTCACCCCCAAGGCTCCCCTCTTCCCATGTCCACCCTCATCTCATGCACACTGCATCTTCTAGGCCCTATAGAAAATACACTGACTTCCTATAGGCAGCAACTGCTCCACTGCCCACCTGCCTTCGTGTCCCCATCTTCATTGACCTCAGGTGGGCAGCAGAGCTGGTTGGGCTAGCTGAGAGGGGCTGCTCCATCATGCCAGCAGTGCAGTGCCATATGTCTGTGAACACAGAGGCCCGGTGCACTGCTCGAGCCAAGTGACCCAGCAGGGTCCTTGTGGGGCTGATGCTGAGTCTGGACAGATGTCAGTCACAGTAGAAAAAGTTTGGCAACAGAGGCAGGGTCTTCCAATGGGAGGTAAACAAAAGCTCAAACCGTAGACATCAACTGAAGCTGCAGTGTCAGCGCTGGACCTGCCTTTGATGCATCTGGACTGTCCCCTCAATGGGAATCACTGCTGACTTCCACGTTTTCTTCCTGCTTCCTCACAGAGCCTCTCGATTCCCAGCCCAGCTCCCTCCCAGTGATGGCAGTGGGTTTGCATGGCAGCCCTGGTGCTGCTGCGCCCCCCTGCATGCTCCCTGGTTTTTTGGCCGTGCCATGGGAATCCTGCTCGTTCCCAGGCATCATGCTGGGAGCAGTGTATTTTTAGCTCTCGGTGCCGGGGCCGGGTGTCTGTGTGGCAGCAGAGCCCTCGGCTCCCCGGGCGCTCCCTGTTCCCACCACATCTGCTGCTCTCCATTTGCAAGCTGCCTCCGCAGCTTGGCACGAACAGCGCCATTGTCTCCTTGCTCAGTGGCTTCATTAATTCACACCTTGTTTCCTCTTTCAGCTTTCAAGAGCTGCTTGTGTTTGTCCTGCCATTTGAGGTTACATCTGCCTTCTCGCTCGCCCCTGCCATGCTGACCCTCTGGTCCAGCCTAGCAGTTTCAGAGATTCACTAGCACCTAAATTGTTGGGGGATGTCTTTTGTGTCAGCTGGAGCAAGTCTGTGTTTGTTGTGAGCTTGGGTGGTGAGGTGGGATCATGCCTGGATCCAGTCATCACATCACTGGTGCCCAGTTGCCCTTTTGCTTTCCTTATGCCTTGGAGGGCTCCTATACGCTCCTTGGGTGTGACTGAACTTCATCCAGGAGGTTTGTGGTCCTGGTGAGGCTGCTGAAAAATAAGCAGCCCTAAGCTGCTGAGGGAAAGGATGGAGCAGGCAACAGAGTGCACCATATTTAAACTGTGCTGTCCCAGTGCTGCTTCAGCCCAAGGGCTTCTTCCTTCCTTCCCAGATGTGGAAACATCTGCCCAGCAGACTGATGGCTCCTTGAGCAGCAGCAAAGTGAAAGGTCCGGTGATCTGCAGAAGCATTACCCAGTAAAAATAGCAAGCCGGTAAAAAATAGCTGCAGCTGGGAGCTGTGCCTGGCATTGGGGAGCACAGCCCCAAGAGGGGCAGCATCCCCATGGGCAGAGGCTGTGATGCCACAAGTGGACGCTGGCAGGATGGAGCGGTCCTTGCCCTTGGTGGGAGCAAAGAGCACACACAGCTCTCCCGTCCTTTCATTGCAGGAGCTGAGGCTCCAAAGAGAGCTGAGAGGGAATGCGTCACAGCTCAGGGCTTTCTTCCTAAAATCAAGATGGTTGGACAAGCAGAGAGCGAAGAGCAGCTGCAGCCCCAGGGAGTGCGCTGCACACAAGGATGAGCCTGGCAAAGGCTTTCTTCTTGCTTACGGAGGGGCAGCTGATACAGACAGGGCTGCAGTGGTCACATGAGAAATCCAGAGTGCATTTAGGCTACGAAGGCCAAATCCCAGCTGGTCATGCTTTTGTCCACATCTCATACTTAACCCCGAGAAACCATCAGCTTAAATCTGCAGCAATTCACAACAACGTTGAGAGTCTTATGCAGCACTTTCAGCTCAGGTGCCCCAGGTGCTTCACAAAGCCTAATTGGTATCATGCTGTCATAAAGGCAGGGGAAACTGAGGCACAGAAAGATTGAGACAGAGGTGATATGTGCTGGATAAGACCACACGGCTGAGTTTTCCAGCATGTGACTCACAGTCTGAATACTGCTGGTGGCTGAGAGCAGCACTTTGTCAGAAAAACACTTGGGTTTTATCTGTTTTATGTTATTTACTCCACAGTTGACAGTCTCCTATTAAAAGTAGTGCAGTTTGAAAACGGCTCTTGTTAATAGCTTGTTATCAGAACTGGTACTGGTATGTACAAGCGTTATCTCCTTGATCCCATCTGTCTCGGGAAATGTGGTTAAGACAAGAGCGAGGACGGAGCTCAGTGGCTACAGGAGCCTGGGAGAGAGACCTGGGCACCCGACAGTTACACCACAACTGTCTCCAATTCATCTCTCCTCAGCAGAGCACTTAGAAATGCCACCAGGGAGCTGCAGTGGCTGTGATTGATCGTGTCTCCACTGCACGCCAAAGGAGGAGAGCAACTTCAGCAAGAGGAGACCTTGGCTCCTGAGCCTCCCCTTGAAGTCCGGGAATTAATTATGCAAATTAATCAGTCCCTTGGCTCCCCCGGCAGCTGCCACCTTCCTGACACCTCCTACCTTTATCTCTTTCTTTATCTCTGAGCAGTTTTAGAGGCAACTAAACTGAGGCAACACATCCTTTCGTCTGGTGTCCATGTGTGTCCCATGACTTCCTGTGGAGGTCAGCGCGACTCATCACCAGTTGTAGATGTTGTCCCAGACACAAAAATACATTGCTACACTAGCCTTGGCCAGAGCTTGGTGGACTGCTGGGCTGCCCCCGGGCTCTTAAAAAGAGAGGAGGGAATCATAACCTGTGTTAAAATAGAATTGATTTCTTCTGGCAGCTGGCAGAGTTTCAGTTGTTGCTGCGCACCGATGGCGCAGCCGGCCTCGCTGTGCTTCTCCAGACGGTCGCAGACATGAGGCAGCAGGGGGGCAGGTTTAGGGGTGCCAGCCCAGCCCCAGCACTGCCTGTGCTGCAGGGAGCTCCCACCCAGGGCAGCAGCTTGTTGCTCCACAGGACAATCTCCATTCACGCTGGCTGGTAGTCTGGAGGAAACTGGCAGTCTTCTTTTGGCTCAATTAATAATTATTTAAGGGCTACTGTGCTTCTTGCAGTCTGGGGACAGGTTATTAAGCTCCCTGCCTGGACTGATCCTGTCTTCAGCGGAGAGAGAGAAGGAAAGTTTTGGAGAGAGGAAGGCAATGGAGAAAGGCACCTGCACAAGGGTGTTTGGACAGGCTACTATGTCTGTGCCCCACTGTTGAGGGGATTTGATTCTCACTTGGCCAAGCTAAGCAGATGTCTCCTCCTGCCAGTGGCTGCTGCTGTGCTGGGATTGAGATCCCTAAGAGAGCTGAAAGGTGAGACAGACAAGAGGGGAGCACAGAGACAAGCCAAACAGGAGTGAGATGGAGAAGGTGGACACAGGACCTCCACTGGCACTGGTACCTTGGTCACCCCTTTGCTCCATCCCTGCTTCTGTGCCTCTCACCCTGGTGTGATATGGCCAAGCCTCCAGCTGCCAGTATGGTACAGGAGGCAGGGGATGCTGCCATTTCCACAGCTGTCCTCCTGCCCTGCTGGAAGCCACATTTTATTTAAAAGTGAATTGGCAAATAGACTGTCTTGTTTTGATTCAAAAAGCTCCCAGACTGGAGAACTGCAGTGAAGGTGGCTGTTTTAATCTGTCACTTGCTGGCAGGTGGGGAATGTGCTGACCCCGAGATAGGGAGGTCATCAGCTTTTGGGGGATTAAAACAGGAAATGTTTTTTTGTTCCAGGCGTTGGGGAAAACAAAACAAAACAAAACAAAACAAAACAAAACAAAACAAACAAAAAAACCCAAACACAACCTTTTAAAATCTCACAGAAAGGGCTTATTTTACTCCCTGTAAGACAAAAGGAATATCTCCTTTCTCCTGCTCTTTGTCTGCCTTGGAGTGCAGAGCAGGGGTGGGCAGAGCCTGGCTTTTATGCCAAGATTGTCTGTCGGCCAGAAAAGGGATTTTAGTTGTGGCTGAATCTTGAAAGTGCTGCAGAGCTCAGAATGCTCCCAGTGACGGCAACTTGGTGTGGAAATGGTTTTAAAATACTGTTTCACGCACAGTCTCTCAGGAGCACTCAGGTGTGTGTGTTGGCCCTGTTCCTGTGTGGTCAGAATGATTTACACAGGCAGTACCATTACATTTGGCTGCTGGAGATGTATTACGTGGACGCTGAACTTCAGATGTACGATCACGTGCATTTGTGCAGAGTTAAGGTTAGATGGACCATCTTTGCTTTCCTGTCCATAGGTACTTCTATGCACTTGTAGCTCTTGATCTACGTGTCTTCTCAGTGCAATGCAGATACTGCCAAGTCACCCAGAATATGGTGTGAAATTATGCTTGAGGCAACACAGCGCTTGAGAAGGCCGTGTGATCAGGGACGATGTGTCTCTGTATGGTCAGGTGTTCCTGATGCTGGGCACCACTTTTGCAGTCAAAACATTAAATACCCACAAACTGCTCATGCCAGGAATTAGCCTGCAAGTCGATGCTAACAGGTTGACCCTGCAGAAGAGCTGCTGAGGTGGGTTTGAATCATCATTCTCCAGAGCAGCTCATTTTTGAGATGTGGAGTTTTAATTTCTCCCTGCACATCAGCTGTCTGAAGTGCTAAGTCTTCAGCACATGAGATAATGAAATCCTGTGTGATTAGCATTTGTGGTTTGCCACTGTTTGCAGCAGAAAATAATAGCTAGCTTAAATGCCTATTAGTCATCAATAGCTCTGCATGTTTGCACTGTACGTTTGGGAAGTACATGCAGTTTACCAGGCCAGGGGATTTTTTGAAGGTATCTTTTAAAAGTGCACTTGTGAAAACTCAGCTTTTAAGCATGGGAAATTTGATATGGCTTGGCAGTTCTCACTGATTAAAAAGCCAGTGTCCAAACCCATTTCTAAAGTGCTAGTAGGAAGCAGAAATATTTCCTGGGGGAGTTTAGAGCCCAGCTGAACACAGGCTTCAGGAAACAGATGCAAAATGCTGTGTGTGGTTTTGTAGTATGTTTTTTTCTAAGGCTAGTTTTGTGTTGCTGGCCTGGTCAAGTTAGTTAAGAAACACACTCTGTTTGTGTGGATTTGTTACTTTCTCAGAGTTGTTTCATGCTACTTTACAGATGAAAGCATCTCCCTCTGAGCTAGGCAGTCCCAGAGCTATTCCCTGTGCCCATGGGATTTCTGGCAGTTGCTTTTTGAAGGCTTTGAGGCGTAGGCATGAAATAACTACAGGGACTTGCTTAGGATGAAATCCCAGCAAGGTGGGCCAGGCTCTGGCGCTGTGTCTGTCAGAGCAGCCTTGTCCCGTAGACTGCCTGGCCTGGGAACCCAAATCCCCTTGCCAGGCATAACAGGGGGTAGGTTGGTGAGGAAGATTAATCCAGAGAGGAGGGAAGAACATTTTTATTTGGCATAATCTCATTTCACATGGTTAAGCTGTTTCCTCTACCATTTCACTGTCTGCAAGAGCCTCCCAGAGATTTCTGGGTGCTAGTCCCGAACCCTTGCAGAGGAAAGGCTGGAGAGGTGCAGATGCCTATTCTAGACTCGTGTTTGGACTATAGCCAGGCAGGAAAAAAGGAAAGTAGCATTTGAGAGTGGATTAGAGATGTCAGCAGGGGACCACGGTCCATCCAGGGCTCACAGGTTTCCTTGCTCAGGCCATACCACCAAAGTGGGGCTCAGAGGGGCCCAGTCTTAGCCATGGAGGAGCCTAGGGAAGCAGGAGGGTTTGGGTAGAGAGCAGGGGCTGTGGTGGACTTAGCAAGCATGGGGAGCGTCCTCAATGGGTAGCCACACTGGACCACGTGTGAGCTCATGACATGGCTTTTGCCACCAGGATTTTTCATTTCTTTGCAGCAGCAGAGCAGGGAAAAGCTTCTTCTGTTGCAAATCAGGACATTTGACCCACTGTACACTGCAAGCATGTTCAAGTGCCTGCATCAGCCTGGAAATATCCCAGAGAGGTGACAGACCCTGCTCCCTAAGCCCTTTCTTGTAGGACGAGGTGGTGCAGGTTGCTTCACTGCCAATAAGATTTCACCCTAAAAGGCAGAAAGGAGCTGATGAGATATTCCCACTGCGGGAGCTGAAACCACCTCCCAGCCTTTCCCGCTGAAAAGGAGAGTGTGGCAGAGAGGGACAAGCACCTCCTTGTGCTCCTTGTCCTCGCCTGAAGCACCAGTTCTGCATGCGGGGTTCTGGGGCTGGGCCAGGTTGAAAACTGGGGGAAGTCTGATTTCAGATTGCTGATCACACCTAGCACCAGTTGGGAGGGGAACAGATGCCCTTGCTACTCAGATCTAGGAAAAGTTGCAACTAATGGGTATTGATCAGAGGAGGAAGCAGATCTGTGGGCACAAATTTATGTGCAAGCTTGAAAGAAGTATATTCTCTAAAACGGGAACAGTGTGAATAATCAGGCTTTGGGACAAATGCTAATCAGCATTACATTTTGCCTCTGAGTCTCTAGACAGATTGTTTAATCTCTGGAATTAAATATTTCCCTGGGGAGAAGTTAGACAACTTCAAGAGCCTCCTCTTTGAAAAATTAAGCTTGGTGTACGTTGGTTGTAGATCTCTCTGATTATGTGGACTTCACTCTGTCCAGAATCTGGCCAGTCTCTGGACCTTTGAGCAAAACATAAAAACATTAATTTCTTCCCTGCTTTATTGAGAGACCAACAGAGAAATGTGTATTAATCAAAGGCTACCAAGGACAGCTTTCAATCAGATATAAACACATAGTTTTCCGTATGAGAGCCATGACACATTTTCTCAGTGTGAAATATTTTATCAAAGATTAAAGCTCAGATGTTCATTATCTGGAAAAATATCTCCTACAAATTGCATCTTCTTTTTGGTAATCCCTAGGGCTACATAGCATTGAATACAGGAGCTGAGCCATAGGAGAAGAATGGATTTATGGAGATGTGAGTTGGACATCTGGCAATTACTTAATCAGTAACTGGTATCCATCCCAGTTTTTCCCAGCACTAGCGATACCTAGTTTAAAGCGGTCTCAGATGGATTAACCTTTTATTATGTGCTATGGGCTTTCTTATGAGAGTCTGGAAAGTGTCGCAGATGTGTGTGCACATGCACGCATCTATAAAGAGACATACGTGAGCATCCTGCCCTAGCTTTGGGGCTGGCCTTGCTTCGACCAAAGACCTCCAGAGGTCCCTGCCCACCTTCTACAACTGTGTATTTCTGACCAGACTTCAGGAAGGGGTGTATGTGCTTTCCCAAATGCTGTGTGCCCATATACACATAGAAATGTATGGGAAACTCACTGCAGCAAATAAGCTGAATCAAGTCACAAAGAAAGAAGCGTCACAAAGAAGCAGGAAGAAAAATTGTACCTTGCTAATAAATATATATATGTGTGTGTTTATATATAAGGAAGGAAGAGATTTATTTGTTCCTCTTAGGAGTAAGAGTTCTGGTATTACAGTACTTATTTTGGAAATTTCATGACAGTGATTTCATCTTTTGTAGCCACTTGTGGCTCAGTACATTTTTACCATGGTTGCCAAGTAACAATCACTAAGCATTTGTGTCTAGATCAGTAAAGGGGAGTGAAGGGAATGGATAAAATCTATTTTCAGAGGCATAATCATTGGTGGCTCTTTGTAGGTTAACAGTTAAGTTCACTCAGCAGTGGCAGTATTTTGGTGAAGGCCTTGGGATTTAAAAACAGGAAAACAGAAAGCAAAGAGGGGGGTTTTTATCATTATTATTACTCTTTCAGAACAGAGTGGCTTATGAGTGATTAAGGAGGCATTAACTATGTTGGACGTCAAGTCCCGCGCGCAACAGGCGCATTATAATCCCCTCCTGCAGCGTGCTCGTTTCCCCCCACGTTTCACCCTGCCAAAACCTTCCAGCACTGCAGACCCCACTCTGGCCTCATTTCACTCATGGGACAGCTGAGAGCTGATGCAGACCGATAGAAAGGTTTCCCTTGCTGCAAAAAAGGATGGAGCAATGAGGGGAAAATGGAGAGGAAAGCTGGGAGATCTGGCAAAGAGTAATTCCAGGTGTTTGCTTGGTGCAGTGTGCCTCTAGCCTACACTGCCATGGATTTTCCCTTCCAGCCAGCCTGACCTGTCTCTGTTCCTGCAGCACCACCACCTCCCCTGCCCAACAGACTTTCAGGTTTTCACCTTGATAGCTTGAGTTTTTCTGAGGAAAATTCTCCTCTTCCATGACTGGCCTCTCCTGAGCTTTTTAAACATCCTCCAACACATCTCAAGGTCACCTTCATCTTTCTGAAGATATTGTGCCATGGATGCTGCTTTCAGGGTGTGCTTGGAGAAAAATAGTTGCATGTCCTGTCATCTTCCAGGTATCCTCCTTTACACGTCCCCAAGCACTGTCCACCTTCCTTATTACTGCAGAAATAACTCCCACTGATTCTCAACAACTCTTTTACCCTTGGCATCCTTGCCCAAAGAGCTGCTTGCCAGCCAGCTATTGTCACTGCCCTGGTGATGTTGCGCATTGCCCAAAACCAAGACCAAGCCTTGGGGAAGGGCTGAGGCAAAGATGGGAGATGAAGGCTAGGGATGAGCACTGCTCTCTGCCCCGCCAGCCTGGACTGGAGCGTGCTTCTGCCTGATTCTGGACTCTGGGAATGTCCCTGGGCTCGGCTGCACACTGTCCGTTTCATCGTACTCATGGGGCTGGCACAGCCACACAACTCCCTTTCCCTTTCCTCCCAAGAAGGAAAAGATGACCCTGGGAAATGGGCCAGGCATTAATTACAGCTCATAATCCCTTCTGTGGGCATCTGGGAAGTACCTGGCTCTCTGAGAGAGCGAAGGGGCAGCAGTGGTCTCCCTTAATTCTGTTTCCACCAGGAGTGGAAATGCACATAAGCAAGAGGAGCACCTGGGCGCACTGCCAGGAGCTCTCTGTGACCAACCTGGGTTTGCCTTGGCGGATCAAGACTCAGAGATGAGCCAAGGAGGCGGCTCTTGCTGCTGACTCCCTGCGCCACAGCCCCTGCTACCGGGAAAGAAGGAACGGCGGCAGTGGGAGAAGAAGTGCCAGGGAGGAGGGGTGCATGTGACACCAGCACATGAGGGTCAGCAGTGAACACACTGCAGAAGGGGACACATCAAGCAGGGGCTGTCCTGCCCCTGGGAGCTTTCTACTGAATGATACCTGGCAGGTGGCACTGCTCCCTGCACGGATTGCGGGGATCAGAAAGGGATAGTAAACAGATGTTTTAATCAAGGGAATGGGCAATCTGTGAGGTGACTGATCCTGTACGCTCGGGGGGGCGGGGGGAAATGCCCAGGTCTGCCAAGGTCTGAGACACCAATGGGTGCTGCATGCTGCCCACAGCCCGGCTGAAGAGCGGATGCACCTTGCTTTTTAGTCCGTCTGCTTTTGAGATTAAATGAAGAGCCAAACAGCATGGGTGCTTTTGACAGGGAGAGGATGTGAGGAAGGATTTGGGAGCGACGGGCAAGGGACAAAGCGCTGCTGCGCCTGGCACCAACAGCATATTTCCTCCTGGTTTCACAGGGCCACAGAAGTTTCTGCCTGGTCTCCCCAGACCTCATGTGTACAATTCTGTGTCCTCCCACATAAAAGGCAAGCTGTTAGCAGGAAGCAGACAGGAATGGCTACCTGGGGAAGAAAAAGGGATTTGCAAAGTCTTTTTGCAGGTTCCTTGGAGATGGCAAGTGTGGAGGGGATCCATCTCACACACGTTCTCCCCATGACAGATGACTCCGTGCAGGAAGGAGAGGTTTCTATTTCATTGTGTGATATGAGATTGCTGTTTCGTAATGCTGAACCAGCTGAAAACCAAAACGTGCCAGAGTAGACGTGCTGGCGCTTTCCCACCCAGCCCTCCCCCCCTCCCCCGCCCTTGTCAAACAGCAGTAATTTTAGAGGATTGGTCATATCACAGAGTCCATTTCATGATGTCCATCAGATGGGATTGCTGAGTCCATCTGCAGTTAGCTGGAGTGATGTAAGCGGGATGGAGCTGGGCTCCATCTGCTTGGAAACCGTGGTGAGTGGTGCAACACAAATGTGAGTCCAATGGTTTGCCTTTGAACTGGGGAAGGCATTTGAGTTTTGTTATTTGGGCCAGAAGGCCAAAGAGCTTTTGTGATCTACTGGTCTGTTGGACTGGTGTGTCTTTAAAAGGCGAGGTAGGGGTTTCTTGATTTAGGACAGTGAGGTTGTTTTCGTACAAGTAGGAGCTTCAGCCATTTTGGCAAGGGTCTGGTGAGGGTGTTTGTAGGGGCACCGTGACTCTTTTGTTATGAATGTAGAAAGTAAGATAGGAAATTAATTGGCATTTAACCAATAGCATAAGGTACGCTAAATGGATCATACGTCATTTTAAATAAAAATGGAAACTATACATTTTGAGTCATAAAGAACATATTCGAGAAGCAGGTCTGTGGTGATCTCCCCTTCTTCAGCATCTTGTTCCTCCAGGGTGAGGAGGTTTTGAGGATGAGAGAGGTAACAGAGCAATGTCCAGGGACATTCTCACTTTTGCTACCAGTCCTCACAGAGCTGGCAGCAGGCGATGCCACCACTGCCAGGTTGAGCTAGAGCTTCTCTGCACACAGCTGTCCTCCCCACCCTTGCTAGTGGATGGCCTGCTGGTGACCACAGTCCTCAGCAAGGCAAGACCCGATGTGCCCAAGGGTGAGGTGTGGGCTATGTGTTAATGTTGATTGAGGAGTTAAAGCTAGCAGCTTCCTGGAAACTGTGATGCAGATAAGACTTAACGCTCACATCTGCACAACAAGGCCCCACCTGTGTTCCAGGCAATATTTAATAAATTTTCATCTTATACCTTCTGACAAGAAAAAAAAAAAAAAGGATAAAAGATAAATCCCCGCTGAATTGCAGTGGAAAAAACTTTCTCCTTCCACTTACAAAATCGGGTAGTTAGAAAGAAACAGCTCCTGGTCCTGCAGAATTTGTAGCTCACATTGAAGGGATTCGGGGTGGGGTTGAGAGTGGTTTTTTCGAGTAGCTTTTGACTTCCACATCCAAACTTAACAGTCCTCTTCTGGTGGTCTGAGATTTGGAAGACAATAGAGCCAGAACACTAATAAGTGCCTACACTTTTAAGGACCTCTGAGAATCACAAGGTGGGGGAAAAATCATGTGACTTGCTTTCAGAGCTGTGTCTGGCTGCATTTCATGAAGCAGGAAAGATAAGGAGTCCTGCAGGACCCCATTTTTTAAGCATGAGCTCAGTTTCACACCTCTGTATCAGCAAGTTTCTGCCTGTGCAGTGGGCCTTACCAATCTGAGAAGAGGCACATGGCATTTCTGCCCGGAGTGCAGGCACTCAGCCCTGGAGGTGTTGAGAAAGGCAGCTGGGACCATATCTGTTTGGCTTCGATCCAGCAGGACATCACTTTTCCAGCATGCTCCACGCAGATCTGGACATCTTGATGTGCAAGCAGCCCTCCTCATGCCACCAGCTGGCTGAGACATTGCAGCTGGCACCTACTAAGACTGCTCAATCAAATCCAATGTGGCTAAGCCATTTCTGCCTCATGGCGAGTTTGGCCCCATCATGCCTCCCTTCCCTAAAGCTGATTTTGGTGCATGGGCCCAGATAGCTGCTGCTTCCAGATGAGAGTTTTGTCAGTGGCAAAACAAACCTGAAAGGCAGTGCATATATCAGTTTCTTAGATTAGCAAAGCACCTGAGGCTCAGAGAAGACATCACATGCATGTTCAGGTGTTTTTGCTGGGAAGCATCCCACTGAGCCTGGCAGCCCGGTTGCTTCAAGACAGCTCCTGGGGAACTGGTCCGCCAACGCTTGGAGACACCCACTAGTTCACGTGGATCGAAATACAGCCCAAAGCGGGTGTGACGTGGAAAGAGGCGGAAGATCAGCACCGTAGGGATGTTGGAGATGAGTAACGGATACAGGGATGCTTGTATCGAATGAGTTTCTGAGTCAAATCAAGCTGAAAGGGTTCACAGGCAGAGGGTGTAGGGCAATGCGTGGTCAGACTGTTTTTGGAAGCTAAAAATAGCAGCAGAGTGGAGTCAGTCCCTGGTTAATCTGGGTTTGTTAAGGCCAGACACCCAGATCCAGTTCAGTACTTTCGTTAAAAAGGCTGTATTTACAGAGCTGCTGAACTGGCCCCTTGCCCACTGGGGTGACACTGGCCACTGGGCACAGGGCCAGTTTGACTGGGTGACTTCAGTATCCTCCTCCAAAGGCTGGACTGAAATGTTGGCCTGGCTCATCCTCCAGAGAACTCATGCAGTGGGTCACGAGCAGAGCTGGGATTTCTCTGCTGAATATGTCAGCCTCAGGCTCACAAACATCCACTTCTGTCCTCAGGAAACCCTGTCACACTGGGCTTGCCCAGAAATTTCCTCTTTTGGTCAGAACTTCCTATCATCTTGACCTATCACCAAACCTTTAAAAGGTGACTTGAACAGGTTTGCCTCGTTTTGAGAGATCTGGGGAAGAAAACCAACCATTCTGCATGTGCTGGCATGAATGAGGCTCCATTTTTGTGATTCAGTTGATTGGTGAGACTTGATTTGCCCATTTCTGACTTACGTCTCAGATTAATTATGTGAAGGCTCAACCCTGTATTAAACACATGAAAATTCACACAGGAGCAAGACAACAGGCATGACCCTGCTGCAGAAGAAGCTGCATGTAGAGTTTGCACATGGTTAGCAGCAGAAAGCCTGCTGGCAGGGTGTACCTGTCTAATGTCTAATAAGCACACTATGCCAAAATGCATTTTTGAATGTGGCTAAAAACATCCAAGCAGTCATGGACTTCCCAAGGAGAGGGAGGAGAGTGAGGCAGGGCAGGGAAACACATGTGCATTGGTGATCCATAAGCTTCACCCTCCCAGCAAGCCGACAGCGATCTCCTATGGGACATCTCATGGTACCCCAGGCCAGCGGGGTGCAGGTTCTGGAACATCATCTCCTCTGAGACTGCAGGGGCAGAACCATGCTGGTGAGAAGGGCTGAAGCAGGTGCTGGCTGTGTGTCTGAGATCACCCAGCATAGGCAAAAGCCATCTTTCCTGACTCTGCCCCACCTCCTACTGCTGAAGCAGAAAGGAGATCTTTCCCGCAGTGCCAAGCAATGGGAGGAGAGGTCTAGATCACTGCTAGATTGTTTCTTTCTGGTAAGAAAGCTTCTAAAATACCTATCCAAAAAGTAGCTGGCTTTCTAAGGGGCATATGAGTTACTCTGACAGCCTCTGCAGTTTGGCAGACAGGTCCAGTTACCTCCTTGAAATCACTCCCCATTTGGTGATGGTCACCCACCTTTATCCTCCTTGAGTATCTCTCTGCGTCTGTGCTTCCTTTTTCCATGCCTGTCCAAGGGCACAGCACTTTGTGAGCTGCCCAGATTTTCATATGGCATCTTTTGAAAGCCACATGCAGATTTCTGAAAGAGCTGAAGTGCAACACAGAGACAGGAAAACTGATGGGTCAGGAGGAGAAGTTGCTGGTGTTCCCACAGAGCCCACTGCTGGTGAACTGCCCATCCTTGGGTGAGAAAGCAGGTTTCTCCACTATGTTTGGCTTCCTGGTAGCCTGACTGGGGTCCTCTGGAGGTATCTGTCTGTCCAGTGATGGAGAAGGTTGCTGAGAGCAAGGCCATGAGGTTTGGCAGGGCAGGGATAAGTCCTGTGCCTCAGCGCCTCCAGCCTCTGCTTGCAGGCATGAGCTTTGGGATGCTGGTATAAACTTGACAGTAACAACTGCATGGGTAGCACAGAGCTTCACATTGCTTTTTTATAGAAGAAATTATCGCTGCCAGGGAGAGGGAACCAAAGGAGAGCGGATGGGCAGGGCAGGGTGTCCTGATGGCCCCGGGCTGGCAGCTTGGCTTGCCTGGGAAAAGCCCAGGTCATCTAAGTGGCAATTTACATCAGTTTTGATGCTGTGACAGGAGATCGCTGGCTCCAAACTGCAAGAGAGATTACTTTGTTTGCCCACAGTCAGCTGATTAAAACAGTATTTTCCACACATTTGTGCAGTGATTAATGATGAAATGCAAATCATATGCAAATTGGTGCAAATGGCTGGTGTGCACAGCCAGCTCCAAAGCCAGGCACTTTCATTTCCTCTGAGGCATTTGGGCTCTTTTAGTGTCCACACGGAGGAACAGGATGAACCCACTTGTGATCTGAGCACATAGCTGAAGCAAACAGTGTGGAGAGAGTGGGAAAAATCAACCACTGCTTACTGAGCAGCATCTGTTTTAGTTGCATCAATACATGGAATCCAGCTTATGCAAAGATCTTTATGAAATAAACAGCTATAAACCACGCAAACAAGCCTTCCACATAGTTCGCTTCCCAGCCTTGTTTCTGGTGTTTACCGGGGCCTGGCTCGAGTCCTGTTTGTGGAATAGCCTGTCACATTGCAAATCAAAATGCCATAATGGTTGCTGGATATAGTAACAAAATATGTTTTGCTAAGTATCCGATTTGGAAAGAAGGTCTATAAACACAATGAAAGCAACAAAACAAATTCCCAAACCCTTGCCACAAAGAGTAATTGCAAATATATATACACGTATATATGCATGCATGTTTTTAACTTGGCTTCTGTTCTTTGGCTTGCAGACCCAGAGCATTGCTTCAGTCTGAAATCCAGTGAGGCCGTGTTTCCTCACTTCCAGGCAGCTTTGTGGGGGTGGCAGGGCCAAGACAAATAAATAAATAATGGCTCACAGAGTGAAATATTGTATTTAATAAGGCTGATGAGTCCTCCTGAAACCCAGTTGTGAAAACTTTAGAGTGTCTGTTTCCTGTAGCCATCAACATGCTATAAAAAGGGAAGCCCTACAGGCTGGTCAAATTTTTCCCAATGGCTGCAGTGACTTTTGCAGCTGGTCTTGATTTGCCTGGATATTGCTTATTTTCCTAGTGCTCATTAACAGCCCTGGAATGGAAATCCTGGATTGTAGGGCACCAGATGCATCCACATGGGGTGCTGGTGGCCAAAGGGTGACAGCCCAAAAATTATTTATCCTGATTAGCTCTTGACTTCCCCTGCATTTTGAGGAAATGAGGCTGGGTTCAGCATGGGGCTGTTATTCTGAGTAACAGAGTGAATACAGGAGGCCTAATAAAGGACAAAATTCGTGGTGGATATCACTCCTGCCATGTCAGCACACAGGTTTGTGCTGCTTGTGGCATTACCCTCCTGTCCTGAGACACCATGCATACGGGGTTTGTGTATGCCCGTCAGCTGGAAAACAAAGCCTTACCTGTGGCCAGCTGATGACGAGGAACAGGAGTAGCAGAAGGGAAACAGGGCTGTTCTGGACTTTAAAAGGAAAAAACAACACAAGCCAGCACCAAGACTGCAAGTATCTGAGGCTGCTGCAGCTCTGTCTGTGTGCCTCTGGGCTGTGCATGTTTGTGTGTGTGTGCAAGTGCTTATTAATTATACATGGCCCTGCTATTTGTGGGACACCATATGTGTGCCAGGGGAGTGACCAGGCTGAAGTGTGACTTGCTCTGCCTCTGAGGAAATGCAGAGGAATCAGCACCTACACCTAGATCTTGTGTTAATTGGCTGTAAATCTGTATTATCTTCAGCTTTCAAACCAGCCTCCCTCTGATAATTTTTTATGGCACAGCTGTTTCAGTTGGGAAACAAGAGCATTTTCTGGCCCCAGGAAAAGCTGTGGTCTTCCTTCATGCCTGACCATATTACCTAGCCCAAGGATATGGTGCAGGGTTCTCTTTGCTCTTCAGCTGAAGATCGGTTTTTTTGCTGCTTTTCTGGCAGGACCCTTTGCATGTAAAGTCTTATCCACTTGGAATATCCTTGGGCATTTTTATCTGGGTTTCTGGGAGCTTGGAAGCACATGTTTCTGGCTATCTGTTAGGATTTTGACATGAAGCTGTTTATTTGAGGTGTAGAAATGGAAATCTCATCTTCACAAATCGCCCTGGAATTTTCCTCCAAAGATCAGTGAAAGCAATCATTAATGTGGGGAATCATTTATAGTTCTGTGCAGAATAATCCTCCAGGCTCTCTGGCAGCTATGAATTGCGAAATAATAAAGACCATCAATACAGGGTTCTTTTTTTAAAAAAAAAAAAAAAAAGCATGTTCTTTGATACATCATGTAGCTCTCAGAAAAGGAGGCAGCAAATTAAAAAATCTCTCTCAGCAAATGCCTGCAGCACTGTTCCAAATTCCTGAGCTTTCTTTTTTTCTTCTTCTTCCATGCCCTGACATCTTCCCTGAGTAGTGCCAATAAAATTAGAGACTTTTGTTAATGTGCTTTGCAAAGGTTCCTCTGGGGAAACAGCAACCATAAACAAATGTTCACCTCCACAGATGGCTCCCGAGTCCAAGGCTGCAGCAGCTGTGCCTGGGCACCTTGGCTTGGCCAAACATATGAGCCCCATGCCCACTGAGCTGGGACTCTCACAGTGCTGCATTCCTCTGAGCACTTCTGGAGGCTCCTTCACTGTTCGCTGCCTAGATTTTTCAAAATATGCTTAAAACTGCGGGCGGGGTGGGGGGTAAATTTCAATTTATTGTGTGGCCTCATGGCCCTTCTCTCCGGATTTGGTCTGGATCCCCATGCATTTTGCTGCACATGGTGGTACCATCAGCCAAGTCTTTGGGACAGTGCCGCCATCAGTGTTCTTGCAGCTTCTGGCCGGTCAGGTACAAGCTGGAGACGGCAAGCGCATGGCCAGAAACCTTGACCATGCTTGAGCCCTGCTACAGCTATTGTGTTTAGGATTTAAATTAAACTCACAGTGGGTTCGACATCCTGATATTCATTCAAAAAATAGATATCATGATGTTATGGTGTGAATTGGTGCGATGAATGACAGTGGTGGGGGCTGCATTGCAGAGCATCGGAAGGGCACCTCAAGTCTGTTTGAAACTGTCTCTTTGAATGGAGTTTCCTACTGAGATTCATTCTCTTCCTCAAAAGCACTAATACCCCCACAACAGCACTATCCATGCTTGAAGGAAAAGCTAATGAGTTTCAGACAGGAAAAGGGGAAGAATACAAAAGGCAGCCTTTATTTCCTGGCTGGCTTTTTTGGTCAATTTGTTTTCCTCTTACTATACTTTGCTACAGTTTCCTTGAATCCTGACACACACTGTCTTTGGAACACCTCTTAAAAGCCACCTTTTTTCTTAACTCTAATTGCCAACACCAGGATGACTTTCTGGAGCCAAAGGCAGTTAATGCTAGCTTTGTTTCTCTCTCTCTCTCTTTCTTCTCCTCCCAGGCTTTGCTCTAGGAGGGCTTTCTGGGAAGCCCTTGTTCCCTTGGCCTTCCTCCTGCCCTCCTTCCACCCAATAGCCCCTAAACCATGCATGTGGTTCCCACCAGGCACAAGCTAGGGAGAAACTAGCATAGTACTGAGGTGTGTTTCTACCTCTTTGTGCTTTAAATGCTTCTAAGTCTCCTGGTTTAAAATTGCCCTTCCCAGGAGCAGCAGGTTTTTCCTGTAGCATCACTCTATCTGCAGCCAGCCAACACGATGTGCAGGTTGGACCATGATCCTACCAAGCCGAGTGCTTTGGCCCAGAGTTAAACTCCATGTGCCTGTGACTTTCCCCAGCAGCCCTGGCTCACTAAGTCGAGCTCAGGATCAGGACAGCCGAAATAGGAGAATCATTCTCCACAGGTCCCAGGCTGAGGGGTGCAGATGTAGATGCCCCAGCAAGCACTATTGCTTACCTACCACAAGCTGATGAGGAGAGCTACCATATTACTGTGGAGAACATGTCATCCTCACAGCAAGTCCATGTGCTTGGAGACATTCATAGCTCAGGAGGAGGACGGGAGGCACGAACATGGGATTCCCCCAGGCCTTACGGCTGCCCAGGCCACAGGCACCCAGGTCAGCCAGCTTCCAGTCACAGCCAGAGCTCCCAGCTCCCCAGTGTCTCCCAGGCACCAGGAAAGCCGTGCTGGGGCATAGCCTGTGCCAAGGCAAGTTTGGCGCTGGGAGAGGATGGAGCATTTCCAGAGCAGATGAAATCTTCCAAGACCTTGAGCTGCCAGTTCAAAGAAGCCTACGCATTTTGCAAGTTTTTAAAGTCTTAGAACTTGGTCTAATTTAAGCAAATTTTTATGGGATTGGCACATGCTAAGCACTGGAGAGATCCTTCTGCTAAGTTTCATCCTCTGCAGCAAAGCATAAGGAAGAGAGAATTACTCAATATGGTGTTTGGGAAAAAAAAATGTTTGCATGAGCAAAGCAGGATATTTTTTTTTCCAAAGCTGAGTCTTCAGTGACGAAGATGGTGGGGCTTTTCGTGACTCCCTCAGCAGTGGCCACTCCACACAGAAAGTTTCAGTCTGATTGGCTAAAGTCTGGCTAAGTATCAAGCAACTGAAACAAACTCTAAAACAGTGGGAAGTCATGGGCAAGTTTAATGGCAGGCACTTTGACATGCTCAGCCTTTAATTCAAAGCCCTGAGTGCATCAGGGATCTGGATGAGCCAGTGTAAGAGATGAGGATCAGCTGGAAAAACTGTGTCTGGGAACTTTTCCCTATTGTTATCTGAACTAAGGATTGCAGAAGGATGGAAACCAGCTCCAAGGCTCTGGGGTTTTTGTGGTAATCTCCACACACCTAGCATCAGCAGTTTCCAGCATGACAGCAATGCGCAGCTGGATCTGGGGCAGGGCTTGTGCATCTCTTGACATGGGATGTGTGACCTGTGGAGCTCCGTCTTTGCAAACAGCCTGGTGGGCTTTGGTTTCTCACCTTTGTCACAGGAGCAAATGCAAGATGTGCATGTCCTTGGGGCTCTGCAGTAGGGTTTTCCATCCAGCATTCTATATATTTGTCAGTCCTCCGAGCTTATAGATGGGGACTGGACCTGCTGAGCTGGCCACAGAGGGGAGTCATTTTTAGTCTCACATGTGAATGGATTTAGTTTGCTCCCACAGGGAGGTCTCTTCTGATGACCTGAACACAGAAAGACAGGTCTAGGCTGAGGACACCACATGCTGTGTCCTGCTGCCACAATTGCCATAAATGGGCCTGACGCATGGCTGAGTCCTCTGTGGGCAGGGACTTTTCTGTCTCACCATTTCTAAATGCTCCTTGCCGTTTTCACCCAGCTGCATGTCAGCTGAGATATAGGCCATTTTCCCCCAGGAAGAAGAGAAGAGCTGCTGGCCACACTTGAGCCCATCGCAGGGACCCTGCCCAGCTTGCAAGGCAGCAAGCCATCACAAAGCACTCAAATGCTCTTCCATGCTCATGGTTTTTTTCAGCCACTTTGTTCCTCTTATTTTAGCTTTATTTAAACAATCTCCTTGGTAACTGGAGACAGAAGCAGAATTTTTTTCATCCTCCATGTAGGGTTGGTTTCCTGCATATCACACACTGGGAGGGATCCTTACAAATATGTGTTTGCTTTTGCACTCCCACCACAAGCTTTAACCCCATGTATCACTGCGGGGACCTGGTGTCTATTCCTAAGGCTTCTCATGCACAGAGTTTCAGTTGAGAGGGCTGTGTTTCACTGTTTAATTTATTTGGCAGTAAACAGATGATGTGTCAGTCGTGCAGTGTGAACAGTGGCTCTTGAAATTGCTTACGTGCTCCTGACCTCGAGAGTGTCCAGCAGGAGGGAAACCCCATTGGAGTGGCCCTTGCCGGGTTGCTGCAGCCGCCAGAGTGGCAAAATCCTTTGGCAAGGATGGAGAATGGCTCCTTGCTGCAGTACCACCCCCCATCTAGGTACCACAGCCCCACACATCTTCTAGCACCCACCTCTCCTGTGATATAACAGCCCAAGGACATTAGGGTCCTCTGGGCATGGCTTGGATGGGCACATGCCTTTCTGGGTCAAAAACTGGCTGGATGGCTGAGCACAGAGGGGTGTGGTGAATGGAGCTAAATCCAGTTGGCGACCAGTCACAAGCGGTGTTGCCCAGGGCTTGGTCCTGGGGCCAGTCCTGTTTAACATCTTTATCAATGATCTGGATGAGGGGATTGAGTGCTCCCTCAGCAAGTTTGCAGATGACACTAAGTTGGGAGGGAGTGTTGATCTGCCCGAGGGTAGGAAGGCTCTGCAGAGGGACCTGGATAGGCTGAATCAATGGGCTGAGGCCAACTGTATGAGCTTCAACAAGGCCAAGTGCCAGGTCCTGCACTTAAGTCGCAATAACCTTGTGCAGTGCTACAGACTTGGGGACGAGTGGCTGGAAAGCTGCCAGGCAGAAAAGGACCTGGGGGTGTTGGTGGACAGCAGGATGACCATGAGCCAGCAATGTGCCCTTGCAGCCAAGAAGGCTGTGGTGTATCAGGAGGGGGGTGGTCAGTAGGTCAGAGAGGTTCTCCTCCCCCTCTACTCTGCCCTGGTGAGACCGCATTTGGAATATTGTGTTCAGTTCTGGGCCCCTCAGTGCAAGAAGGACAGGGCATTGCTTGAAAGAGTCCAGTGCGGAGCCTCAAAGAGGACTGAGGGAGTGGAGCATCTCCCTTATGAGAAGCAGCTGAGGGAGCTGGGTCTCTTTAGCTTGGAGAAGAGGAGACTGAGGGATGACCTCATTAATGTTTATAAATCTGTAAAGGGCAAGTGTCAGGAGGAAGGAGCCAGGCTTTTATCAGTGATAGCCAATGAAAGGACAAGGGGAAATGGGAGCAAGCTGGAGCATAGGAGGTTCAATCTGAACATGAGGAAAAAATTTTTTACTGTGAGGGTGACAGAGCACTGGAACAGGCTGCCCAGAGAGGTTGTGGAGTCTCCTTCTCTGGAGACATTCAAAACCCGCCTGGATGTGTTCCTGTGCGACCTAGTCTAGGTGGTCCTCCTCTGCCAGGGGGTTGGACTAGATGATCTTTCAAGGTCCCTTCCACCTCCTAATATTTTGTGATTCTGTGGTCTTCTTGGGGCAGTGTCAGAATGGTCTCTGCAAGGGGATGAGCATTCGTCACTAGCAACTCCTAAAGACTTGGAGGTGTTTGAAGAGACAGGGGGAAATTGCCATCTCAGCTCTCAGGTGGCACGCTTTTTAGCTCTGCCCTCTGGGGAGGCAACTCGTTGGAAAGGAAGGGGGAAAGAAAATTAAAAAAAAATAAATGAAAACAACCCGAACTGTCTGAAAGCTTGGCTGTGTTTCCAGCCAGGGGAGGTAAGATCAGCTTCTGCACTCACTCCCTCTTTCTGAATACGAGTGCTGTCCAGAGACAAATTTCAGAGGCAGACCAGCTTTCCCCATTGCTTTGCTGTGTTTTGGAGCCAAGCCTTGGCACCGAGTTTGTCCTGTCCATGTAATGACTTGCTGGGCTCGGGGTAGAGAGGAACCCCACTGTTGGCACTTCACCCCAGCACATGCTCTTGCTTGTCTGAAGCCAACACCAAAGAATTTGAAAACAGTAGTGTGAAAACACCAAGCAGCACCTTTAGTGCAGAGCTTAGAGCTGAGGTTTTAGAGTCATTTGTTGACTTAATGCTCCAAACATTGTCACTGTTTTGCCATAGCAGCAGCTTCTATCTGAGGTAGCCAGGGAGTATTTTACAGGGCCTGTTCTGAGTTTGCTGGCCTTACCCCTGAGTAGCTCTGCATCACCTCCCTCACAGGGCTTGCCTTATGGCATAACAGTGACATTGCGTGGCACTGGAGTGTAGCTCACAGCTTGGGTTAAGGTCTTCAGAATGAACATCCCCAGTGTATGTATAATTACAGAATTTCATATGCTGGTATGCAGAGGCTTCATGTCTTTTATACAGTCAGGTAGCCCCTAGTGCTGGTCTAGCACGGATGACTTGCCAAAAAGAGTCTGGACCAGGATTGAACTCTGCAGCCAGTCATTTAAATTGCTAAAATGCAAGCATTGCACTTGAACCTCCCTTGACAGGAGATTACTTACAACTTCTTCTAATAAAAGTTCAGTGTGACAAGTTATGAGCGACAAGCTCATAAAAGATCAAAAGGCTTTTCTGTAGCTTAGGAGTCCATTAGCATCAGCAGGGTCCCAGCAGGGAAAGCAGGTAGGATGCTTGCTGTGTGCTGCGCTTGCAAATACAGATTGCATCTGCACACATGCACACACCACGTGTGGAGGCAGATGTCATTTTGTTCAGCAGTTTGACTGCAACTTGTGTGCATGTGTGTGTGCACACACTTGTTTTGCTAAGTTGGCACAGAAGCTGTTGAGAGCAGCAGGGCATGCCAGTGTGGGCAGCACAGCACAAAATGGTTCAGTCACAGGTACTTTCTGAGGCTTGAAGTCACTTTCATCGCTAAGCAAAGGGTGATAAGGATAGTGATGGTGAAGTGCTTCTTTTTGCAACACTATCAGGAGGTCTTCATCCTGCATTTGGGTCACCACTCGAAGAGTTTTGGGGGAGTGATTGAAAAGAGGTGGCTGATCTTTGGGGCCAGCCAGCAAATAGCAGGAGTCAGACGCATCCGCAACAGAGCATGGAGTTAAAATGAAGCTGGATGCTGCTCCTGAAAAGGAGCCTGCTCATTCAGTATTGATGTTTGTCCTTTGAATTTCTGTGGCACACGCTCTGCTATTGCCAAGCATTCCCTTGTTCTCTCCTTTTCCCACATCCAGCTGCTTTTCCAGCAGCAGAGCTACCCGTCAGCAGCCCTGGCAGAGTGGCAGGGCAGGATTGAGACCTCGCTGTCCAGTGACTTCCCAGACAAGAAGGGAAAATCTCCTTTGCCCTGAAACCCAGGCAAGCGGGATTTGAAATGGACCTTCCCTGGCAGGAAAGCACTGCTACGGTTGATACAAAATCTTGCTGCGGTGGCGGCACTGGAGCAGCTGGTGCACAGCAGATGCATTTTGGGTATCTTGAATCCTGATTCCTGATGCTGAAACCATACTGTTAGACATGTACCTATCATTTCGCATGGTCCCCACTGTTTTGTTTAGTCAGCTTTAACTCAGCAAAGTTTGCTAAATGATTTATGGGGCTGCAGAAACTGCTGGCAGTTGCTCATTGAAACTCATTTTGGGGAATGCCAAAGCCATTTCAACAAGAACGCTGTCTCCTGTTTGAGGAACATTGTCATGGCAACTATTCCAGGTATACACAAGGAAGAGCAGCCTCATATTTATTTAAAAGGTTAGAGTGATTATTGTCATAATGGGGGACCTGGCTGTAAAGAAAAGTCACATGCATATTTGGATGCATAGAGAAGCAAGAAGCACTTCTGTGATCTTCCAGTTGCTTTCCTTGAGGAAAATGTCCATGAGGACAGTCAGGGAGAGGGAGGGAGGTTTGACTCAGAGGTCCTCTCCCACCCAAACCTCTTCATAATTTTATTCCTCACCATGCTTGTTTTCCACTTCAAGTTTTCCAGCAGGGATTTCAAACCCAGCCTTGACCCCTTCTCAGCTCAACACACATCTCTTCCCTGCAACATAGCACCTCCATCACCCAGCTCCTTGTGAACCGGGGCAAATCTTGCCAAGGGAGCATGATGAAACATTGGAGCTGAGTTTTTGTCCCTGCTTACCTTACCACAGACTTGGCTGACCAGCCAGGCACAAGGAGAAAATCCCAGAAAGGCAGAATTGGGGGGAAAATGCCATATTTTGGCTCTGAACCCTGCAGGCTTAGAAATGGGATTTGCGGGGTTTTATCCTGAGCAAGGATGTTGGGCTGGGCTGAGCCCTGGGCAGTCAATCCTTTGCTTGCAGCACGGGCTGAATTATTAGGGACTAATGGCAGTTTTTAGCTGGCATGGGCGGGGTTGTGCAAAGCCAGGGGAGAAGTTCTTTCTGCTCAGTCAGCTTTCCCAGATGCCTTAAGCAATTGCTGCTGGAAGTGTTTTTGATCAAATTCACATCAAATGTGTTTTCCCTCCTAGTTGTTGTCACTTGTGTTGCACTGCTTGTGCATGCTGTCCTTGGAGACCCAGATACTGATCTAGATGGAGTCTCTCCTGTTTGATCCCCCAGTGATCCTGCCTCCAGCAGGCACTCCTGGGAGCTTTAAGGACTGTGGATCACCATCACTGAACATGCATGGCAATGGGACTGGGAAAGAACAGCAAAGCACTGTTTCATCCTGTTGTTACCACATCCAGAGCCTTGGGAAGAGGGAGGCCGCACCTTGAGCTATCCCGGGACAGTGAAACATTTAAGCATGACCAAGGGCTCAGGCCCTGTTTTGAGGCAGATCAAGAGAGTGCCATGCATCCTTGCCTAGCTGGCCCCTTGCAAAATGTGACAGTGGCAGATGAATGAAGAGGTACATTAGCCAGAGTACAAAATTCTCAGTCAGATCAGAGCAAATGTCAAGGATTCCCTAGAAAATCATTTCTGGTCTGACAAAACCTACCCAATATGGTCTTCCTAAGAAGAGAGTCGAGCAGCATTCAGTCCATCATGTGAAATCATCTTACCTGGCAATCGTCACTGCTGGAAAGTGTTTTGAGCATCAGCTGTGCCTGTCATCTCCCAGGTACTCAAGCAGCAATGTCTCTCAGTCCTCCTGTCTCTGCAAACCTCCTCCCACATCTTGTATCTCCACAAGGCCAAGGCAGAGCAGGCTGGATGCTTTTCCAGGGTTTTCCTGGTAGTGATGCTCTGGAGCAAGCCACCATTATGTATTTGAGTCATATGTTGTCACTTAAATTCAATGCATCCTGAGGCCAGGGGAGCAGTTAGTTTATGCAGCAGCCCTGTGGTCTTACAAAGTTTGGTTCAGCAAGTCTTGGAGAAAGAGGCAGAGGACAACCAAGAAAATCGGAGCAGCCAGATGAATTTTGACTCCAGAGGTGGCAGAAGGATAGAAGGACCAGTTCCCCCTCCCTTCATTTGCAGCACCCAGGCTAATGTGCTTGATCACAGTTTTGGTAGGCATTGGACTGTGCAGCGCCATGTAGGTCTGGGCTGCTAAACCAGCAGACCAAGCTGCCACATCAGATCAGCTCACATCCACACTTCCCAAAGCATGCATCAGGCTTAGCTCCAGGCAGGTTTTCCTTTGCCCTCCATGTCATGTTTGCAGCATGCTTCAGGCAAATTTTTCATTAAGTACAGAGATTTCATGTCAGCAAGGCTTGGTAATGCAAAGGACCCTGCATGAGCGACTCATGGGACATTTTACAAAGATGGGTTCCCATCAGCAGGGACAGAAACCCTAATGAACCCTCTTGGCTGTCAGAGACCACTGGGTAACAGATAAAATAATGTGTGACACAAGGTTGTTCACACAATCTGGCCCATTTCTGCTCATCTTCTGTCCCTCAGGAAGGTGCAACCTGAGCAAGCGTTGCGCTGCCCTTTCATGTGTCCTTGGCCAGGCACACATTCCCTGTGGTTGGGACTAACACCTCCACCACAGACCTGGGTGTCTTGCTGCATGCGAGGCTTTTGCCTCCTCACCATCCGGTGCAATTTTGCTGTCAACTGGCGGAAGAAAAGCCTGATCTGCTCCTTTTCCTTCCCAGCAACAAGACAATTTCCCTCCTCGAGTAGCTGTCAGAAATTTGAGCAATGAAGCTGCTAAGTGCATAAAAGCACTCCCTGGTGCCCCAGTCAGATGAGTGTGCTGCAGAGGCAGACACAGGAGCAGCTGGGTTTCTTTTGCGTATCTAAAAGCACGGATAGGACTTCAAGCCCCTGCAGCCCCTGGGGAGGCTCACCAAGCAGATAAGGACAGCCAGGGAGATGGAGAGCAAAGTGTCGTGAAGGCAGGAATGGGGAGAGAAAGAGTTGCCTTGCTTTTGGTGATTGGCTCCAGCAGTGCCCTGACGTCTGATCCAGGCTCCTCACTGTGGCCATGGCCAGTTTGCATGGCCCTGGCCACTGGTTCTCATGGTGCCCAGCACTGATGATGATTTGGGATCTTTCTCCCCCACAGCTTCTGGTCCCCTACAACAGCCTGCTTGCCCCTCTGCACTGGTACTGCCCCGTGCCCAGTGCTCACATAGGCTGTGTGACGTGGGGAGTCTTCGAGCCATGTGCCCATCTCTCATGGCAAGCTTTGACTTCAGCTAATGAAGTGACGGGCTGACAAGCAGATGTATGAGAAATCAACGTGGCAGCTTTCCACAGGAGTCTGAGAATGCGTTCTGGGACAGGCAGCACCAATGTATGTGGCTTTGAAATGTCATCTCCAGAACATGAATCCCTTGTGGCTGTTCTCTCACAAGGATCACTGACCCTCGGGGTGCAAAGTGCTTGGCTGTTGCGGGGGCAGGGCTGGCAGCACCAGGCTTAGGACTCTGCTCCTGACTGCCTACCCTGTGTGCTGTAACTACGAATCTGAAGTGAATAGTCCTCCAAGCTACTCATGTAGTTCTCCTGGGTGAGCAGTGGAAGCTGGATGTGTGACAGGCTGCATAAGCGCATCGTTCCCTCTGTTTATTCAGGAATACATATCTGTCTATCTGTCCAAGCAGCTACAGTATGCCATGTTCTCATAGGCAAGCTAGTTACTGACTGTTGTAGCAGTTGGTTATGTGTTTAGAGATGATAATTTTCCTGCCCCAGTGGAGACACCATTACTGGCTATGTGCAGTACTTCTTAGCTATTCCAGCTTCACCTTGTGGGTGATCGAGGCACAATGATGCTTGCTTAGCTATGAGATCCCTTATCAAGATGCACAGCAGGGTTGAGGTGAACAAGGTCTCCGGTCTGGAAGGTCTCTAGATTAGAAGGTCTCTGATGCAACCTATTGTCCAAGAACCGACATCAAAGCTAAAGCAAGTTGCTCATGTGAGCTTTGAACATCTCCAGGGATACCTCATTCCATCACTTGTAAAAAAGTAAAGAAAATAAAGCTGTGTTAAAAAGGCATGACGGTAGTTCTGTAAGAGAGCTAAGAGATGCATTGTGCAGCAATGAAAGCCACCTTTCATCATGCTGAATCTGAGCAGCAGTAAGTGAGTGCTGGACTTGATAGATCTCAGCTCCTGGAGATATAGCCCTGTCAAGAAGTGCCCTGGAGGATGTCCTCTGTCCCTCAGCCTGTCCTGCCTGGATTTCTCTGGAGCTGATTGCTGATGCCCTGGAAACAGAAACCTCCCTTGGTCCTTGCAGTGCAGTCACTTGTCTGAGTCACGAGAGAGTTTTCAGCCATTTCGTGTAACTAAGCATTACAGTGTAGATTGGGAATGGCAGGATTTTTGCAAGTATATTGAGGATTTCCACTGGTGCACCGTGGATTTCCACTGGTGCACCGTGACTGTGCAGATATATCTGAAATTAATGCAAAAGTCCATGTAGGTTGTCACCAGTCATTCCTGGTGCCGTCTGATTCCGTAAGAGAGAAAAGGCTAATGGAGATAGGAGAGCTGAGAGTCCCAGCTTCTTATACCTCTGCCCAGTGTGTCACCTATCTTTTTATGTGGCCTTGGACAAAAAAATACTTGTAGAGAAATATTCCCCTGTTGGTCTCTGTTCTGCTCCTGTCACTCTGTGCTAGACTGTGCTAGCTTGCTACATATGTACCTGTCCCTGCACATGCATGAGGTTACTCACAGGCTGCCTTCCCCAACTGGCATTTTCCTCTAAAAACTAGCTCTCTTCTTGCCCTGCCCTTGCCTTTGTACAAAGCCAGTTTGCTTGCCCATTGTCAGGGGACATCCGGCCCTGTCCTGCTAGTGCCACATCCCTGCTGGGGTCACTTACAGGCAGGCATGTGTGTGGTCTCCCTTGCACTTTCCAAGGGTGTGCCCAGAAAACACAGGTGGGCTGGCATGGTTGTACCAAGTACACACCACCTCCTAAGAGCAGCTCTTTGCTGTCCATGGCACCGAGCTGGCACTGGCAATCACATTGCTCTCCCTGACACATGGGATACCACACATGCCAAAAGCTTACCCAAGCTCAAAGGGAAGTAGGAGAAATCTGCAGAGCATAGCTAAATAAATAGCTATGATCTGGCTCGGAAACCCCTGAGACACAAGCATCTAGAGACTGGGGGAATCAGTTGGAAATACCAACTATACACCCATCCGACTCTTCAAACCTCCTACTCCAAGGTGCTCTTGAAAGTTGTCAGAAGAAGAGACTGTGCTATATGGCCATCGGGTCTGATTGGGTACAGCAGTTCTTCCCTTGGTAGGTCATCCTTAGAGCATCACCAGCCAGGAGGACTTTTCCATGGGCAATTGTAATGACAGGTTGTGTAGGAATGCCCTGTTAGAAGACCTTTACAGTTCGAATGAAATAACATGGTTTGAAACAGAAACTAAATACTGATGGAGAGCTTTGGGCTTGGAGCAAGGGCATAAATTTGTATGCTGTGTTCATGAAGATACTATCCTTCTTTTGTAGCTGCTGAGTGTCAGCAAAAGGAGAAGAGCTGGAGCTGCAATTCTGCAAGATTTGCTTTATTCTTTGATTTCCAGTACATGGAAATGAGATGAAACTCATTTCCTTAGCAATTGCCTTGGCTACAGACTCAGGGAAGAGCAGTTTCTGGTACAGAAGTGCAGACGGTTGGATGCGCCATGGACACCCTCTGCTTTCATGCCAGAGCAGGGCTCTTTAGCTCAGGCAAAATGGACTCCACACTGACAGAAAGAAAACCCCAGCAGCAGCAGTGGTTTCTGGCAAACTTGCACCATGGTGTCACTTGGGGGTCCCTGCAGTGGGCAGGGGGGAAGGCAGGAGGTGTGCCAAGCCTGGTGGTTTAGGCTAACACACAGCCTGGCTCAGCAGAGGGACCTCTAGCCCCATGCACCCCATGCACCATTGGAGAGATGCTCCAGAAATTGCTCTGTCCCACCTGCAGTGTGACTAAGGGACAAGGCAGGAAAAAAATACTCCAGCTTTTTCAAGGGCTGTGGTGTTGCACACTCATGGGATCTTGAGTGTTTGGCTTAAATACCCGGCTTCTGGAGATGTTAGATTATGGCAGAAGCACCACTTTCATCCTTGAATCAAAGCTCATTCTAGACCTTTCTGAGGATCTGGGGGACAGCTTGGAAACACCATCTATATTAACTCCAGATCCTCATGAGGTGAAGAAAATATGTAATGGTTTAGAGGCTGCTTTAATCTTCTGGTTTGATCTTCTGTTTTTTCCCTCTGTCTCATGGATTTGGGACTCCTGGTTTCTGGCTCTGCAGTGACTCAGCAGTGGGGGTTTCAGGGTGCTGTACAGCATCCCTTTTGTTTTGTGTTTACACAAGCACTACCACCTCTTGTGCTGAAAAAAAACCCTGAGCCACAGGAGAGAGAGATTTTAAATACAAATTTCAGGACGTACTTGCACTGTTGGGGCTTTGGATCTCAGCAGTACTTCATCCCACTGTGCCCAGCTAGGGAAACCAAAGGGCAGACATGTCTCAGATGCCGTGCTCGGCGCTGCAGCCCACATTGAGCCTTAGCAAGCTGGCCTGGCTCTGCCTCATTCACACCATGTATTGTAATACAAGAAAATCAGCCTTGCACAGCAACATGTACCTCTGGAGAAGAGGACTGCAGGCAGCAGGCTTGCAAAACTAGACTCTGAATGAAACCAGCAGGAGCACAGGGCTAGGTGAGGCCACTGGGAACATGGGCTCACATCATCACAGCCTGTGCTATCCAGCAAATCACTGCATGGGAGAGGAGTGAGAAGCAGAGACCATGCCACAGGGTCCAAAAAGAGCAGGGTGTCATCAGAGCGTGTCCCAGATTTACTCTAATGCAGGATAAATTGTGGAGTTGCCTGATCTTCCTCCTTCTCTGTGACATGACCACAAGTGTGCGGGACCCTGAGGAGTGGCTTTGCAGCAGGCAAAAGGCAGTGCAATGGACAGCAGGCATACTATAAGAATAGCCTGTGTTATTTTCACATACTTGCTGTTTCTCAAACAGATGTGATCTCAGCCACCATTAGGAGGAAATCCTTTTCTCTGGGATTGAAGTCTTATCCCAGGGACTAATTTGCCTCAGCAGTTCTTGCTGATTGGAGATTCATCCAGGGAGCAGACTTGCCGTTCGTTCCTCCCACCCTTCTCCCCAACAGCCTTGTACAGCAAAAAACAGCAGCAGTGCACATGTCTACCTGAGACAGAGCACTTGCTCGCACCCTAGGAAGATCACTTGAAAACCTGCATTATAGCAGCACCTGCTGGCGGTGGCACTTTGAGTCACTTTTAAGTTGGGTCTAAGCATCATGAACAGCTTTTCTAATTGGCATCCAGGTTTCCTTTTGTGAGAGAGAATTATTCTGTGGGTCTTTGAGGAATGCCACACATGGCAAGCTAGAGCACACACATATGAATTTTATGTCTTCGTACCTGTGCTGCCCTCAGGATTGATGAATACAGCTTTTTTAATTAACTTTCCTGGCAAAGGCTTCTTTTTCGTACCTGGGGGCAGAATGCAATGTACGTTTTAATGGGAGTTGTCAGGAAAATTATTGATTTTGTTAGTAATGTTTTTTGAATTGTGCAATTCTGTTAATTCTGTCAGGTCCTCTGATAGCTTGGCTGAGAGCATTTTTTGCATCCTTCATTAGTTTTTTAATACGTGATAATTTCCCCTAACTCATCAGTGTAAAGCAAGATCAGCTGCGTGCTTGGTAACCATTTTTCCAATGTACAAACCTATTGTAGGAATAATTACAAACAGAACAAATTATTACAGATACTCATTATAAAATACAACTACACTGAGCTGTGCTGCATTGTTACACTTTTCACAGCCATCACTTGCTCCTGAGTAAATGGTTTCATTATAAGCATGAAGGGCAAACTTAATACACTTCTGACTCATAGCAAACAGCACAAGAAATCATCCTGGCTGTTCCTCCAAGTGCTTGGCGGTGTTTGCTCTGAATGAGAATAAAATGTCGACTCTGCTGCCAAATGCTTGTCAGCTTAACAGAGGGGCTCTGGGTGGCAGTACAGACGTCCAAGGAGGGGAGAAAGCCAGAAGTTACGGCAGCGTGGCCTGCATTTTACTCCCCTGGAGCGTGGCTTTCTTCCATGTTTCAGTGCTGGGACCTGCTAGGAACAGTAGATCCTCCTTGATCATATATTAGAGCAGCCTTGGGGCTCCTCTGACTTGTGCTGGCTGCCCATGGAAAGCTCAGAGCCAGGGATGGGACTAGAGGTGTCTCTTTGAAGGATGGGACAGGCAGGGTTGGACAGGGGAGAAGAGTGAGTGGGAAGCTTGTTGAAGCCAAAGCATTCGCAGGAGGACAGTGCCATCAAGCATGGGGAAAAACAAGCCCAGCCAGGAGGTGAGCAGCAAGCAGAAGGCTGCAGACAGTCACTGCATTGCCTTTTTATTTCTTCTTGTTATTGCCTTCTTATTTCTTGTCTGGGACAAGGTCAGAGCAAGGACGAGGTCCCGGCCTGGCCGCAATGCCACACGCATGTTACAGTTCGAGGGGGCTCTGGGCAGGAACTGCTGGATTTCTGCCCCCAGCTTGTCTTTGCAAGGGCTTTGTACTATAGGACTTTCTACTATATTTGTACAATAGTCCCCCCTCATGCACTTATACCCCAGGGTTTTGGTCATCCTCTGGCAAGCAGCTTTCTGCTACGTGTTTCTGGGCTACTTACATGAGTCTCTGAAAAGAGCTGGAAAACTTGGGCTGTGCTAATTTTTTCCCCTGCTAAAGCAATGTTTTCATTCAATTTTCACTCTGTTGGGTGCCCCAAGGAGCAAATCTCTTTTCTGGTGGTCACAGCCTCCTGCGAGGCTTTCACACTTCATGGTGCATGCTTTGCAACTGTGCTCTGAGCAGGGACTCTGCCTTTGGACCTGCCCTGCTGATGCCACAGGGGCAAATTCAGCAACCTGAGGCCATGTGAGAAGAGGGTCTTGCTCTTGGACAGCAGAGAACCAGACCTTCAGTGCCTGGGGAACAATGTGCTGCTTGCAAAGGAATAGAAAAGAGTCAAATCTTGCTGTCAGTGAAGCTTTCTTTCATGCTGCCTGAACCAGAAAAACCATCTTTCCCTTATGTTCCCTCCACAGAAAAAGTCCTAATTTTACCAATCCCTTGCAGCTTGTAAACTGGAGCCTCCAAAGCCCAAACTGAGCAGCTGATCATGATGTTGTGCATGGATCTGCTGTGCCTGGCGAGACAGAGCCTCTTCCATGCACAGGGGCTGGTTTACGCAGGGCATCATGCTTTCAGAGGCTTTGTCTGTGCTGGTTACCAGTGCTCATGGCCCCGGGAAGCTATGCGGTTTGTGCAAGCTGTCAAAGGGCTGTTCTGCACCCTGGATTTTTGGAAAGGGTCATGTCTGGCTTCCCCTGAGCCAAGGCACCCCTGGAGGAGGCTGGTCCAGGCTGCATCATGTCCAGCTGTGGCCATCGCCATCCTGTGAGGTCCTGGTGCTCTGACCCTGTGGTCTGTGCTGATCCTGAGGCAAGCTCGGCCCATCAGCTCGTGCCCTCTGCTTTCGGCTGTGCTGTCCTTCCAGCCTGTGCTACCTAACCCACTATCTTTTGCCCGCAACTCCCTTCTCTTGCCATTTCCACCCTCCTCCTCATCTCCCTGTCTCCCCTCCTCCCTTTTCCCCCCTTACTCTTGAATCTCTATTTCTTCTCTATTCCAGCAAAATGATATCAATCAAGGTGATAGATGATGAGGAGTATGAGAAAAACAAGACCTTCTACCTAGAGATCGGGGAGCCCCGGCTGGTGGAGATGAGTGAGAAGAAAGGTGGGGGACGTGCTCCGGGGCTGAGCCCAGCCTGTGTGTCTGTGTCTGGCTCACTCATGCCTGGCACCTGCAACACCAAGCTCACATCCCCGATGCCTATGGGAAAGGGCAGGAGTGAGGGCACTTCCCATCCCCCCTGAACTCAGCCTCTCCCCAGCCCACCAAGGTCCGACCCCAGTGGGCAGTGGGGATGTTCCTGCCCTTCCCCATATGCCCCAGGGGGGATGTGCAGCCGCTTCCCCCCACCCGACCATCTCTGGCACCATGGCATCCGGGCGGACGTGAACTGCATGCGTGTGTGATGCCAATCATGTGTTTGCCTTTGTCTTATGTTCCCACAGGAAATTCATTACCCTTAGAGTACTTGACCGTGAGGAGTATGAGAAAGAGTGCAGTTTCTTCCTTGTGCTTGGGGACCCGGTGTGGCTACGACGAGGAGTAAAAGGTGTGAGAGTATAACCAGACCAGCTCTCGAGACGCTGCCGTCCGCTTTCTCTGTGTCTCCCTACTCTCACACTCCTTTCTCCTCGCACTCTGGCTCCCGGCCGTTTTGCCCTCCCTCCTTCAAAGCTTGGCCACTGCACCTTTTTGCTCTGTTTTCTTTCCTCTTTCATTTCGGGAGGACTCCATCTCACTCACGAGGACCCCCTGGGAGCAAGGCGTGCTCCCGGGAGGGTCCTGGAGCACCCAGGCAGGGGACGATGAGCATTGCCAGCCCTCAGAGACATTTTGAGAGCGCTGCCTTGCCTCGCCTCACCACAGCTACACCTTCATTTAATCGAGTAGAAAATTCAGTACGAAAAGTAAAAAGGCGACGCTGCATCATTTTTATCAGAAGATAAAATAGCCTTCACTTGAAATAAAATGCATGGCCACAGCAGTAATTTTAGCCTTTTTATACTGGCCCTAGGATCTGAAAATAGCTGAGAATCACAGCACAAGCAGGTAATACCATAAGATGCAATCAATCTAGGAGAAATCAGGTTACACTCCAATAAAGTTTCATGGCTCTGCACTGGATAATAGCTTCTCATAGGAATAATAAAAACAATTTCCTCTTTCATCACATAAAATAAAAACATTTCTAAACCAACTGCAAACCTTCCCCCCCAAAAAAGAGAGTTCACTTATTTTTCTGTGCATTTTTTCCTGCTAGGAAATTAAGTGAAAATTAATGGCAACAGCTAATTCTGCACGCTATTGGTGGCTGAGCAAGAAGCAGTTTTAGAGTTACTTAAGATAATTAGTTGCCCTACAAGACACCCTTATTAAAGCCTTTGTGAAAAATTGGCAGCAGCATTTGGTCTGTCTGCCTGGGAGCTGCTTTCTAATTTCTGGGACATAAAGTCTCTTCAGCAGCCATAGGGTTGTAATATATTATTTGTTCAGGACAGAGAGGGCTCCCAATGGTCCCCATGCTGAGCAGGGATATGCTGCTGTATTTCAGGCTAAAAACACATCCAGCAGTGATGCCATATCCCCTTTCAGCGCAGGTGCCGTCTAGGTCAGCTGCTTTGTCCCCTCCATCAAATTTCCTGCTGCGTTATGTGTCTAGCAAGCAGAAGCAGGGCTAAAAAATACTGGCTTGGCCTAGGTTCTGCAGGTGAGATTAAAGAGCACTGGTGGTATCTACAGAGCATAGCCAGTGTTGCCAGGATAAAGTGATACATGGACAACTCCACTCCAGCTCCAGCTCTGCCCAGCTTCACAAGGACCAGCATGGGCTCGGCCTTGCAAGCCCAGTGAGAGCAAACACGCTTTCCAGGCCCCAGGTTTGAGAGTTGTGGTACCAACTCAGCAGATCCCAGCTGAAATTTTTAATTAAACATAAAGGGAAAGGAAAGAAACTTCTTCATATTCCTGGTCATAGACATAACTGAGGAAATCTGAGGGAAGCTCAGCTTTGCAAACTCACTATCTGGAAGGCAAGTCAAGATTTTAAAGGATGCTATTTGATGCTTTGGCCATGCAGTGATTTTTTATTAACTTGTTTTTTGCTCTTGGTTTTGTATAAGAGGCAACGAGATGGGGCGAGCTGTGTGCTCAGCACCCTGGAGATGAGAGCATCTCTGAAACGTCACCCTTGGGCTGTGTAGCTGTGGTGGGGTCTGCGCCTCAGGGGACAGAGACCCACTGGTGCACTAAAGGAGAGGCGTTTTCTTTTGTTTTGGAAACCTAAAATGTTGAGCGACAAGATCCTTCAGCCAAGCCTTGCCACAGACTTTTCTTCTCTCATTGAATACGCCAGAAATGCAGCTGCCTGCTGGAGTAATTGCTCCCCATTACGCAGCTGAAGGAGGTCAAAGCCAGTAGCCGCTGCACATGGGCCGTCTTGTGTCCTCCCCCAGGGCAGAACTGCCTCCGAGACCAATGGAAGATCTTGCACATACAATTCAAAGGGGAAAAATGAATTTTTGGAGTGTGCCTTTTAATCCCATATCCACCCCATGTTTGCAGTAGTTTTTATTTTAAATCCACAATCCCATGAAATGTTTCTGTTCCTTTACTTTTAGTGCCTTTCTCTCAACAGTAATGGTATCCTGCAGCTTTACAGATCTGAAATCTCTGCCCTGGGATCTGGAGTCTTTCTGTGGATATCCCTTTTGATTTCATTATTCATTTACTTTTCTTCTTCTGTGTTTGTCTCTGTCTGTCTCCTTCACAGCCCTGTTGTTGAATGAGCTTGGTAAGCGCGCATTTGTTTTTCTTCTTCATTTTTCCGGTTTGTCTGTGTATTTTTGGAAGATAATTTATTTTGTTCGACATCTTTCTTTGCTCACAACATTCTCTTTTAGGGTGGTCAGCACTGTTTAAGTAAGCTCAGGTATCTAATCTCACATCTTTCCCTGGAGTAGAGCCCCAAAGTCACTAACGTTAAGGAGCAGTAACCCACTGTAGTAAGGAACATTTTTTCTGGATTGGTGTTGTTACAGCCACAGTAAATCTGCCAACACCCTGAGTTACAAACCAGCACTGTGTGAATTAACCCGTCACCTCTTACACCAGCATGGCAGAAACAGGATTGCCTGGCAATTTTGGGATGCTTGTAGCTGGACAGGAAAGTTGGCCAATCCTTTTTCAAGAGACAGTGCAAACTTTTCCTCCAGTCTTGGGGAGATTTAGAGCCCACCCAGCCTCTGAATTTCCATCCTGGCCTCCTCCAGGATAGGACAGCCAGGAAGGGAAGAAAAGCTGCCCTCATTCCCCAAGCACCCCCAGCCCCAATGCAGGCTCGCACTGGTTTTACCCGGTCCACAGCACATATTAGATACTGGGGGTGGCAGCTTGCAGATGTGGGTTGAAACACCTGTGTTCAGGTCTCCCTGCTCTGTCCCTGGGGTGTGTGTTGGGGAGCAGCCCCCCATCTGCACAGTCCCTTGCTGTGGGGAAGGGAAGGACTACCATGTCCCTGAGGGCTGCAGGGTGTCCATGTTGCTGTGCCGATGCTAATCCTCTTTCTCTCTCTCTCTCCCTCTTTCTCTCATTTTTTATTTCCTCTAGGTGGCTTCACCATCACAGGTATGGATTTCTGCTCTCCCCCTGCACCCCCTTTCCCTCCTCTTAATGACCATATGCTCACCCCACTCT